>NW_028296389.1:0-91000 GCF_964197995.2 Scardinius erythrophthalmus
AAATGACCCTGTTACAGCCACGCAAATGCCAAAGTTCAACTTTTTTTTGATAATTATTGATCTAGAGAGTCCAGAGAATTGTCCTAGACTGGTTTGGTTCCGATCGGGCGAAAAACCAGGGACTAGTTCGCAAAAGTAGGTTATGGACAAAAGTCAACATAGCAGAAAATTTTCCCTGCCTACATCCAAATCGGAGATAGCCATTTTGTCCGCCTTGAGCCAAGGATTCCAACGATATAAGACACTTGATCCTGGGACAAACGGTCTAAGAGATATGAGCGATTTTGAACTTTTGGTTGCTGTAGCGCCACCTATGGGCCAATCGGGGTCATACTCTGATAGGTTGTCCCCAAATTGAGGCCTACCATCTGGCCAGGTTTCAAGTCTCTAGGCCTTACGGTTTGTCCTGCGCGATGCGTTTTACGAATCCTTACAATTACAATAGGGTTTCAGCATTTCATGCTTGAACCCCTAATAAGAATGAAGGCTTTTTGCCAGTTATAGCGCCACCTATGGTCCGATCTCCATGAAACTCTGCATGATTCCTCACCATGTTCTGACACATATGCTCATCAATTTTGGTGAAGTTCTGAGTTTTCCTTTGGGATTTATAGGCTTTTGAGCGTATTTTGCCACGCCCCTTTTCTAAATGACCCTGTTACAGCCACGCAAATGCCAAAGTTCAACTTTTTTTTGATAATTATTGATCTAGAGAGTCCAGAGAATTGTCCTAGACTGGTTTGGTTCCGATCGGGCGAAAAACCAGGGACTAGTTCGCAAAAGTAGGTTATGGACAAAAGTCAACATAGCAGAAAATTTTCCCTGCCTACATCCAAATCGGAGATAGCCATTTTGTCCGCCTTGAGCCAAGGATTCCAACGATATAAGACACTTGATCCTGGGATAAACGGTCTAAGAGATATGAGCGATTTTGAACTTTTGGTTGCTGTAGCGCCACCTATGGGCCAATCGGGGTCATACTCTGATAGGTTGTCCCCAAATTGAGGCCTACCATCTGGCCAGGTTTCAAGTCTCTAGGCCTTACGGTTTGTCCTGCGCGATGCGTTTTACGAATCCTTACAATTACAATAGGGTTTCAGCATTTCATGCTTGAACCCCTAATAAGAATGAAGGCTTGAACCCCCCCTAATAAGAATGAAGGCTTTTTTGCCAGTTATAGCGCCACCTATGGTCCGATCTCCATGAAAGCATGCTTCCTCACCATGTTCTGACACATATGCTCATCAATTTTGGTGAAGTTCTGAGTTTTCCTTTGGGATTATAGGCTTTTGAGCGTATTTTGCCACGCCCCTTTTCTAAATGACCCTTTACAGCCACGCAAATGCCAAAGTTCAACTTTTTTTTGATAATTATTGATCTAGAGAGTCCAGAGAATTGTCCTAGGACTGGTTTGGTTCCGATCGGGCAAAAACCAGGGACTAGTTTGCAAAAGTAGGTTATGGACAAAAGTTCAACATAGCAGAAAATTTTCCCTGCCTACATCCAAATCGGAGATAGCCATTTTGTCTCGCCTTGAGCCAAGGATTCCAACGATATAAGACACTTGATCCTGGGACAAACGGTCTAAGAGATATGAGCGATTTTGAACTTTTGGTTGCTGTAGCGCCACCTATGGGCCCAATCGGGGTCATACTCTGATAGGTTGTCCCAATTGAGGCCTACCATCTGGCCAGGTTTCAAGTCTCTAGGCCTTACGGTTTGTCCTGCGCGATGCGTTTTACGAATCCTTACAATTACAATAGGGTTTCAGCATTTCAATGCTTGAACCCCTAATAAGAATGAAGGCTTTTTGCCAGTTATAGCGCCACCTATGGTCCGATCTCCATGAAACTCTGCATGCTTCCTCACCATGTTCTGACACATATGCTCATCAATTTTGGTGAAGTTCTGAGTTTCCTTTGGGATTTATAGCTTTTGAGCGTATTTTGCCACGCCCCTTTTCTAAATGACCCTGTTACAGCCACGCAAATGCCAAAGTTCAACTTTTTTTTGATAATTATTGATCTAGAGAGTCCAGAGAATTGTCCTAGACTGGTTTGGTTCCGATCGGGCAAAAAACCAGGGACTAGTTTGCAAAAGTAGGTTATGGACAAAATCAACATAGCAGAAAATTTTCCCTGCCTACATCCAAATCGGAGATAGCCATTTTGTCCGCCTTGAGCCAAGGATTCCAACGATATAAGACACTTGATCTGGGACAAACGGTCTAAGAGATATGAGCGATTTTGAACTTTTTGGTTGCTGTAGCGCCACCTATGGGCCAATCGGGGTCATACTCTGATAGGTTGTCCCCAAATTGAGGCCTACCATCTGGCCAGGTTTCAAGTCTCTAGGCCTTACGGTTTGTCCTGCGCGATGCGTTTTACGAATCCTTACAATTACAATAGGGTTTCAGCATTTCATGCTTGAACCCCTAATAAGAATGAAGGCTTTTTGCCAGTTATAGCGCCACCTATGGTCCGATCTCCATGAAACTCTGCATGCTTCCTCACCATGTTCTGACACATATGCTCAT
The DNA here is from genome assembly GCF_964197995.2 of Scardinius erythrophthalmus. Lineage (NCBI taxonomy): Eukaryota > Metazoa > Chordata > Actinopteri > Cypriniformes > Leuciscidae > Scardinius > Scardinius erythrophthalmus. The sequence continues at coordinate 2,537 of NW_028296389.1, forward strand.
CAATTTTGGTGAAGTTCTGAGTTTTCCTTTGGGATTTATAGGCTTTTGAGCGTATTTTGCCACGCCCCTTTTCTAAATGACCCTGTTACAGCCACGCAAATGCCAAAGTTCAACTTTTTTTTGATAATTATTGATCTAGAGAGTCCAGAGAATTGTCCTAGACTGTTTGGTTCCGATCGGGCAAAAAACCAGGGACTAGTTTTGCAAAAGTAGGTTATGGACAAAAGTCAACATAGCAGAAAATTTTCCCTGCCTACATCCAAATCGGAGATAGCCATTTTGTCCGCCTTGAGCCAAGGATTCCAACGATATAAGACACTTGATCCTGGGACAAACGGTCTAAGAGATATGAGCGATTTTGAACTTTTGGTTGCTGTAGCGCCACCTATGGGCCAATCGGGGTCATACTCTGATAGGTTGTCCCCAATTGAGGCCTACCATCTGGCCAGGTTTCAAGTCTCTAGGCCTTACGGTTTGTCCTGCGCGATGCGTTTTACGAATCCTTACAATTACAATTAGGGTTTCAGCATTTCATGCTTGAACCCCTAATAAGAATGAAGGCTTTTTGCCAGTTATAGCGCCACCTATGGTCCGATCTCCATGAAACTCTGCATGCTTCCTCACCATGTTCTGACACATATGCTCATCAATTTTGGTGAAGTTCTGAGTTTTCCTTTGGGATTTATAGGCTTTTGAGCGTATTTTGCCACGCCCCTTTTCTAAATGACCCTGTTACAGCCACGCAAATGCCAAAGTTCAACTTTTTTTTGATAATTATTGATCTAGAGAGTCCAGAGAATTGTCCTAGACTGGTTTGGTTCCGATCGGGCAAAAAACCAGGGACTAGTTTGCAAAAGTAGGTTATGGACAAAAGTCAACATAGCAGAAAATTTTCCCTGCCTACATCCAAATCGGAGATAGCCATTTTGTCCGCCTTGAGCCAAGGATTCCAACGATATAAGACACTTGATCCTGGGACAAACGGTCTAAGAGATATGAGCGATTTTGAACTTTTGGTTGCTGTAGCGCCACCTATGGGCCAATCGGGGTCATACTCTGATAGGTTGTCCCCAAATTGAGGCCTACCATCTGGCCAGGTTTCAAGTCTCTAGGCCTTACGGTTTGTCCTGCGCGATGCGTTTTACGAATCCTTACAATTACAATAGGGTTTCAGCATTTCATGCTTGAACCCCTAATAAGAATGAAGGCTTTTTGCCAGTTATAGCGCCACCTATGGTCCGATCTCCATGAAACTCTGCATGCTTCCTCACCATGTTCTGACACATATGCTCATCAATTTTGGTGAAGTTCTGAGTTTTCCTTTGGGATTTATAGGCTTTTGAGCGTATTTTGCCACGCCCCTTTTCTAAATGACCCTGTTACAGCCACGCAAATGCCAAAGTTCAACTTTTTTTTGATAATTATTGATCTAGAGAGTCCAGAGAATTGTCCTAGACTGGTTTGGTTCCGATCGGGCAAAAAACCAGGGACTAGTTTGCAAAAGTAGGTTATGGACAAAAGTCAACATAGCAGAAAATTTTCCCTGCCTACATCCAAATCGGAGATAGCCATTTTGTCCGCCTTGAGCCAAGGATTCCAACGATATAAGACACTTGATCCTGGGACAAACGGTCTAAGAGATATGAGCGATTTTGAACTTTTGGTTGCTGTAGCGCCACCTATGGGCCAATCGGGGTCATACTCTGATAGTTGTCCCCAATTGAGGCCTACCATCTGGCCAGGTTTCAAGTCTCTAGGCCTTACGGTTTGTCCTGCGCGATGCGTTTTACGAATCCTTACAATTACAATAGGGTTTCAGCATTTTCATGCTTGAACCCCTAATAAGAATGAAGGCTTTTTGCCAGTTATAGCGCCACCTATGGTCCGATCTCCATGAAACTCTGCATGCTTCCTCACCATGTTCTGACACATATGCTCATCAATTTTGGTGAAGTTCTGAGTTTTCCTTTGGGATTTATAGGCTTTTGAGCGTATTTTGCCACGCCCCTTTTCTAAATGACCCTGTTACAGCCACGCAAATGCCAAAGTTCAACTTTTTTTTGATAATTATTGATCTAGAGAGTCAGAGAATTGTCCTAGACTGGTTTGGTTCCGATCGGGCAAAAAACCAGGGACTAGTTTGCAAAAGTAGGTTATGGACAAAAGTCAACATAGCAGAAAATTTTCCCTGCCTACATCCAAATCGGAGATAGCCATTTTGTCCGCCTTGAGCCAAGGATTCCAACGATATAAGACACTTGATCCTGGGACAAACGGTCTAAGAGATATGAGCGATTTTGAACTTTTGGTTGCTGTAGCGCCACCTATGGGCCAATCGGGGTCATACTCTGATAGGTTGTCCCCAAATTGAGCCTACCATCTGGCCAGGTTTCAAGTCTCTAGGCCTTACGGTTTGTCCTGCGCGATGCGTTTTACGAATCCTTACAATTACAATAGGGTTTCAGCATTTCATGCTTGAACCCCTAATAAGAATGAAGGCTTTTTGCCAGTTATAGCGCCACCTATGGTCCGATCTCCATGAAACTCTGCATGCTTCCTCACCATGTTCTGACACATATGCTCATCAATTTTGGTGAAGTTCTGAGTTTTCCTTTGGGATTTATAGGCTTTTGAGCGTATTTTGCCACGCCCCTTTTCTAAATGACCCTGTTACAGCCACGCAAATGCCAAAGTTCAACTTTTTTTGATAATTATTGATCTAGAGAGTCCAGAGAATTGTCCTAGACTGGTTTGGTTCCGATCGGGCAAAAAACCAGGGACTAGTTTGCAAAAGTAGGTTATGGACAAAAGTCAACATAGCAGAAAATTTCCCTGCCTACATCAAATCGGAGATAGCCATTTTGTCCGCCTTGAGCCAAAGGATTCCAACGATATAAGACACTTGATCCTGGGACAAACGGTCTAAGAGATATGAGCGATTTTGAACTTTTGGTTGCTGTAGCGCCACCTATGGGCCAATCGGGGTCATACTCTGATAGGTTGTCCCCAAATTGAGGCCTACCATCTGGCCAGGTTTCAAGTCTCTAGGCCTTACGGTTTGTCCTGCGCGATGCGTTTTACGAATCCTTACAATTACAATAGGGTTTCAGCATTTCATGCTTGAACCCCTAATAAGAATGAAGGCTTTTTGCCAGTTATAGCGCCACCTATGGTCCGATCTCCATGAAACTCTGCATGCTTCCTCACCATGTTCTGACACATATGCTCATCAATTTTGGTGAAGTTCTGAGTTTTCCTTTGGGATTTATAGGCTTTTGAGCGTATTTTGCCACGCCCCTTTTCTAAATGACCCTGTTACAGCACGCAAATGCCAAAGTTCAACTTTTTTTTGATAATTATTGATCTAGAGAGTCCAGAGAATTGTCCTAGACTGGTTTGGTTCCGATCGGGCAAAAAACCAGGGACTAGTTTGCAAAAGTAGGTTATGGACAAAAGTCAACATAGCAGAAAATTTTCCCTGCCTACATCCAAATCGGAGATAGCCATTTTGTCCGCCTTGAGCCAAGGATTCCAACGATATAAGACACTTGATCCTGGGACAAACGGTCTAAGAGATATGAGCGATTTTGAACTTTTGGTTGCTGTAGCGCCACCTATGGGCCAATCGGGGTCATACTCTGATAGGTTGTCCCCAAATTGAGGCCTACCATCTGGCCAGGTTTCAAGTCTCTAGGCCTTACGGTTTGTCCTGCGCGATGCGTTTTACGAATCTTACAATTACAATAGGGTTTCAGCATTTCATGCTTGAACCCCTAATAAGAATGAAGGCTTTTTGCCAGTTATAGCGCCACCTATGGTCCGATCTCCATGAAACTCTGCATGCTTCCTCACCATGTTCTGACACATATGCTCATCAATTTTGGTGAAGTTCTGAGTTTTCCTTTGGGATTTATAGGCTTTTGAGCGTATTTTGCCACGCCCCTTTTCTAAATGACCCTGTTACAGCCACGCAAATGCCAAAGTTCAACTTTTTTTTGATAATTATTGATCTAGAGAGTCCAGAGAATTGTCCTAGACTGGTTTGGTTCCGATCGGGCAAAAAACCAGGGACTAGTTTGCAAAAGTAGGTTATGGACAAAAGTCAACATAGCAGAAAATTTTCCCTGCCTACATCCAAATCGGAGATAGCCTTTTTGTCCGCCTTGAGCCAACTTGATCCTGGGACAAACGGTCTAAGAGATATGAGCGATTTTGAACTTTTGGTTGCTGTAGCGCCACCTATGGGCCAATCGGGGTCATACTCTGATAGGTTGTCCCCAAATTGAGGCCTACCATCTGGCCAGGTTTCAAGTCTCTAGGCCTTACGGTTTGTCCTGCGCGATGCGTTTTACGAATCCTTACAATTACAATAGGGTTTCAGCATTTCATGCTTGAACCCCTAATAAGAATGAAGGCTTTTTGCCAGTTATAGCGCCACCTATGGTCCGATCTCCATGAAACTCTGCATGCTTCCTCACCATGTTCTGACACATATGCTCATCAATTTTGGTGAAGTTCTGAGTTTTCCTTTGGGATTTATAGGCTTTTGAGCGTATTTTGCCACGCCCCTTTTCTAAATGACCCTGTTACAGCCACGCAAATGCCAAAGTTCAACTTTTTTTTGATAATTATTGATCTAGAGAGTCCAGAGAATTGTCCTAGACTGGTTTGGTTCCGATCGGGCAAAAAACCAGGGACTAGTTCGCAAAAGTAGGTTATGGACAAAAGTCAACATAGCAGAAAATTTTCCCTGCCTACATCCAAATCGGAGATAGCCATTTTGTCCGCCTTGAGCCAAGGATTCCAACGATATAAGACACTTGATCCTGGGACAAACGGTCTAAGAGATATGAGCGATTTTGAACTTTTGGTTGCTGTAGCGCCACCTATGGGCCAATCGGGGTCATACTCTGATAGGTTGTCCCCAAATTGAGGCCTACCATCTGGCCAGGTTTCAAGTCTCTAGGCCTTACGGTTTGTCCTGCGCGATGCGTTTTACGAATCCTTACAATTACAATAGGGTTTCAGCATTTCATGCTTGAACCCCTAATAAGAATGAAGGCTTTTTGCCAGTTATAGCGCCACCTATGGTCCGATCTCCATGAAACTCTGCATGCTTCCTCACCATGTTCTGACACATATGCTCATCAATTTTGGTGAAGTTCTGAGTTTTCCTTTGGGATTTATAGGCTTTTGAGCGTATTTTGCCACGCCCCTTTTCTAAATGACCCTGTTACAGCCACGCAAATGCCAAAGTTCAACTTTTTTTTGATAATTATTGATCTAGAGAGTCCAGAGAATTGTCCTAGACTGGTTTGGTTCCGATCGGGCAAAAAACCAGGGACTAGTTCGCAAAAGTAGGTTATGGACAAAAGTCAACATAGCAGAAAATTTTCCCTGCCTACATCCAAATCGGAGATAGCCATTTTGTCCGCCTTGAGCCAAGGATTCCAACGATATAAGACACTTGATCCTGGGACAAACGGTCTAAGAGATATGAGCGATTTTGAACTTTTGGTTGCTGTAGCGCCACCTATGGGCCAATCGGGGTCATACTCTGATAGGTTGTCCCCAAATTGAGGCCTACCATCTGGCCAGGTTTCAAGTCTCTAGGCCTTACGGTTTGTCCTGCGCGATGCGTTTTACGAATCCTTACAATTACAATAGGGTTTCAGCATTTCATGCTTGAACCCCTAATAAGAATGAAGGCTTTTTGCCAGTTATAGCGCCACCTATGGTCCGATCTCCATGAAACTCTGCATGCTTCCTCACCATGTTCTGACACATATGCTCATCAATTTTGGTGAAGTTCTGAGTTTTCCTTTGGGATTTATAGGCTTTTGAGCGTATTTTGCCACGCCCCTTTTCTAAATGACCCTGTTACAGCCACGCAAATGCCAAAGTTCAACTTTTTTTTGATAATTATTGATCTAGAGAGTCCAGAGAATTGTCCTAGACTGGTTTGGTTCCGATCGGGCAAAAAACCAGGGACTAGTTCGCAAAAGTAGGTTATGGACAAAAGTCAACATAGCAGAAAATTTTCCCTGCCTACATCCAAATCGGAGATAGCCATTTTGTCCGCCTTGAGCCAAGGATTCCAACGATATAAGACACTTGATCCTGGGACAAACGGTCTAAGAGATATGAGCGATTTTGAACTTTTGGTTGCTGTAGCGCCACCTATGGGCCAATCGGGGTCATACTCTGATAGGTTGTCCCCAAATTGAGGCCTACCATCTGGCCAGGTTTCAAGTCTCTAGGCCTTACGGTTTGTCCTGCGCGATGCGTTTTACGAATCCTTACAATTACAATAGGGTTTCAGCATTTCATGCTTGAACCCCTAATAAGAATGAAGGCTTTTTGCCAGTTATAGCGCCACCTATGGTCCGATCTCCATGAAACTCTGCATGCTTCCTCACCATGTTCTGACACATATGCTCATCAATTTTGGTGAAGTTCTGAGTTTTCCTTTGGGATTTATAGGCTTTTGAGCGTATTTTGCCACGCCCCTTTTCTAAATGACCCTGTTACAGCCACGCAAATGCCAAAGTTCAACTTTTTTTTGATAATTATTGATCTAGAGAGTCCAGAGAATTGTCCTAGACTGGTTTGGTTCCGATCGGGCAAAAAACCAGGGACTAGTTCGCAAAAGTAGGTTATGGACAAAAGTCAACATAGCAGAAAATTTTCCCTGCCTACATCCAAATCGGAGATAGCCATTTTGTCCGCCTTGAGCCAAGGATTCCAACGATATAAGACACTTGATCCTGGGACAAACGGTCTAAGAGATATGAGCGATTTTGAACTTTTGGTTGCTGTAGCGCCACCTATGGGCCAATCGGGGTCATACTCTGATAGGTTGTCCCCAAATTGAGGCCTACCATCTGGCCAGGTTTCAAGTCTCTAGGCCTTACGGTTTGTCCTGCGCGATGCGTTTTACGAATCCTTACAATTACAATAGGGTTTCAGCATTTCATGCTTGAACCCCTAATAAGAATGAAGGCTTTTTGCCAGTTATAGCGCCACCTATGGTCCGATCTCCATGAAACTCTGCATGCTTCCTCACCATGTTCTGACACATATGCTCATCAATTTTGGTGAAGTTCTGAGTTTTCCTTTGGGATTTATAGGCTTTTGAGCGTATTTTGCCACGCCCCTTTTCTAAATGACCCTGTTACAGCCACGCAAATGCCAAAGTTCAACTTTTTTTTGATAATTATTGATCTAGAGAGTCCAGAGAATTGTCCTAGACTGGTTTGGTTCCGATCGGGCAAAAAACCAGGGACTAGTTCGCAAAAGTAGGTTATGGACAAAAGTCAACATAGCAGAAAATTTTCCCTGCCTACATCCAAATCGGAGATAGCCATTTTGTCCGCCTTGAGCCAAGGATTCCAACGATATAAGACACTTGATCCTGGGACAAACGGTCTAAGAGATATGAGCGATTTTGAACTTTTGGTTGCTGTAGCGCCACCTATGGGCCAATCGGGGTCATACTCTGATAGGTTGTCCCCAAATTGAGGCCTACCATCTGGCCAGGTTTCAAGTCTCTAGGCCTTACGGTTTGTCCTGCGCGATGCGTTTTACGAATCCTTACAATTACAATAGGGTTTCAGCATTTCATGCTTGAACCCCTAATAAGAATGAAGGCTTTTTGCCAGTTTTAGCGCCACCTATGGTCCGATCTCCATGAAACTCTGCATGCTTCCTCACCATGTTCTGACACATATGCTCATCAATTTTGGTGAAGTTCTGAGTTTTCCTTTGGGATTTATAGGCTTTTGAGCGTATTTTGCCACGCCCCTTTTCTAAATGACCCTGTTACAGCCACGCAAATGCCAAAGTTCAACTTTTTTTTGATAATTATTGATCTAGAGAGTCCAGAGAATTGTCCTAGACTGGTTTGGTTCCGATCGGGCAAAAAACCAGGGACTAGTTCGCAAAAGTAGGTTATGGACAAAAGTCAACATAGCAGAAAATTTTCCCTGCCTACATCCAAATCGGAGATAGCCATTTTGTCCGCCTTGAGCCAAGGATTCCAACGATATAAGACACTTGATCCTGGGACAAACGGTCTAAGAGATATGAGCGATTTTGAACTTTTGGTTGCTGTAGCGCCACCTATGGGCCAATCGGGGTCATACTCTGATAGGTTGTCCCCAAATTGAGGCCTACCATCTGGCCAGGTTTCAAGTCTCTAGGCCTTACGGTTTGTCCTGCGCGATGCGTTTTACGAATCCTTACAATTACAATAGGGTTTCAGCATTTCATGCTTGAACCCCTAATAAGAATGAAGGCTTTTTGCCAGTTATAGCGCCACCTATGGTCCGATCTCCATGAAACTCTGCATGCTTCCTCACCATGTTCTGACACATATGCTCATCAATTTTGGTGAAGTTCTGAGTTTTCCTTTGGGATTTATAGGCTTTTGAGCGTATTTTGCCACGCCCCTTTTCTAAATGACCCTGTTACAGCCACGCAAATGCCAAAGTTCAACTTTTTTTTGATAATTATTGATCTAGAGAGTCCAGAGAATTGTCCTAGACTGGTTTGGTTCCGATCGGGCAAAAAACCAGGGACTAGTTCGCAAAAGTAGGTTATGGACAAAAGTCAACATAGCAGAAAATTTTCCCTGCCTACATCCAAATCGGAGATAGCCATTTTGTCCGCCTTGAGCCAAGGATTCCAACGATATAAGACACTTGATCCTGGGACAAACGGTCTAAGAGATATGAGCGATTTTGAACTTTTGGTTGCTGTAGCGCCACCTATGGGCCAATCGGGGTCATACTCTGATAGGTTGTCCCCAAATTGAGGCCTACCATCTGGCCAGGTTTCAAGTCTCTAGGCCTTACGGTTTGTCCTGCGCGATGCGTTTTACGAATCCTTACAATTACAATAGGGTTTCAGCATTTCATGCTTGAACCCCTAATAAGAATGAAGGCTTTTTGCCAGTTATAGCGCCACCTATGGTCCGATCTCCATGAAACTCTGCATGCTTCCTCACCATGTTCTGACACATATGCTCATCAATTTTGGTGAAGTTCTGAGTTTTCCTTTGGGATTTATAGGCTTTTGAGCGTATTTTGCCACGCCCCTTTTCTAAATGACCCTGTTACAGCCACGCAAATGCCAAAGTTCAACTTTTTTTTGATAATTATTGATCTAGAGAGTCCAGAGAATTGTCCTAGACTGGTTTGGTTCCGATCGGGCAAAAAACCAGGGACTAGTTCGCAAAAGTAGGTTATGGACAAAAGTCAACATAGCAGAAAATTTTCCCTGCCTACATCCAAATCGGAGATAGCCATTTTGTCCGCCTTGAGCCAAGGATTCCAACGATATAAGACACTTGATCCTGGGACAAACGGTCTAAGAGATATGAGCGATTTTGAACTTTTGGTTGCTGTAGCGCCACCTATGGGCCAATCGGGGTCATACTCTGATAGGTTGTCCCCAAATTGAGGCCTACCATCTGGCCAGGTTTCAAGTCTCTAGGCCTTACGGTTTGTCCTGCGCGATGCGTTTTACGAATCCTTACAATTACAATAGGGTTTCAGCATTTCATGCTTGAACCCCTAATAAGAATGAAGGCTTTTTGCCAGTTATAGCGCCACCTATGGTCCGATCTCCATGAAACTCTGCATGCTTCCTCACCATGTTCTGACACATATGCTCATCAATTTTGGTGAAGTTCTGAGTTTTCCTTTGGGATTTATAGGCTTTTGAGCGTATTTTGCCACGCCCCTTTTCTAAATGACCCTGTTACAGCCACGCAAATGCCAAAGTTCAACTTTTTTTTGATAATTATTGATCTAGAGAGTCCAGAGAATTGTCCTAGACTGGTTTGGTTCCGATCGGGCAAAAAACCAGGGACTAGTTCGCAAAAGTAGGTTATGGACAAAAGTCAACATAGCAGAAAATTTTCCCTGCCTACATCCAAATCGGAGATAGCCATTTTGTCCGCCTTGAGCCAAGGATTCCAACGATATAAGACACTTGATCCTGGGACAAACGGTCTAAGAGATATGAGCGATTTTGAACTTTTGGTTGCTGTAGCGCCACCTATGGGCCAATCGGGGTCATACTCTGATAGGTTGTCCCCAAATTGAGGCCTACCATCTGGCCAGGTTTCAAGTCTCTAGGCCTTACGGTTTGTCCTGCGCGATGCGTTTTACGAATCCTTACAATTACAATAGGGTTTCAGCATTTCATGCTTGAACCCCTAATAAGAATGAAGGCTTTTTGCCAGTTATAGCGCCACCTATGGTCCGATCTCCATGAAACTCTGCATGCTTCCTCACCATGTTCTGACACATATGCTCATCAATTTTGGTGAAGTTCTGAGTTTTCCTTTGGGATTTATAGGCTTTTGAGCGTATTTTGCCACGCCCCTTTTCTAAATGACCCTGTTACAGCCACGCAAATGCCAAAGTTCAACTTTTTTTTGATAATTATTGATCTAGAGAGTCCAGAGAATTGTCCTAGACTGGTTTGGTTCCGATCGGGCAAAAAACCAGGGACTAGTTCGCAAAAGTAGGTTATGGACAAAAGTCAACATAGCAGAAAATTTTCCCTGCCTACATCCAAATCGGAGATAGCCATTTTGTCCGCCTTGAGCCAAGGATTCCAACGATATAAGACACTTGATCCTGGGACAAACGGTCTAAGAGATATGAGCGATTTTGAACTTTTGGTTGCTGTAGCGCCACCTATGGGCCAATCGGGGTCATACTCTGATAGGTTGTCCCCAAATTGAGGCCTACCATCTGGCCAGGTTTCAAGTCTCTAGGCCTTACGGTTTGTCCTGCGCGATGCGTTTTACGAATCCTTACAATTACAATAGGGTTTCAGCATTTCATGCTTGAACCCCTAATAAGAATGAAGGCTTTTTGCCAGTTATAGCGCCACCTATGGTCCGATCTCCATGAAACTCTGCATGCTTCCTCACCATGTTCTGACACATATGCTCATCAATTTTGGTGAAGTTCTGAGTTTTCCTTTGGGATTTATAGGCTTTTGAGCGTATTTTGCCACGCCCCTTTTCTAAATGACCCTGTTACAGCCACGCAAATGCCAAAGTTCAACTTTTTTTTGATAATTATTGATCTAGAGAGTCCAGAGAATTGTCCTAGACTGGTTTGGTTCCGATCGGGCAAAAAACCAGGGACTAGTTCGCAAAAGTAGGTTATGGACAAAAGTCAACATAGCAGAAAATTTTCCCTGCCTACATCCAAATCGGAGATAGCCATTTTGTCCGCCTTGAGCCAAGGATTCCAACGATATAAGACACTTGATCCTGGGACAAACGGTCTAAGAGATATGAGCGATTTTGAACTTTTGGTTGCTGTAGCGCCACCTATGGGCCAATCGGGGTCATACTCTGATAGGTTGTCCCCAAATTGAGGCCTACCATCTGGCCAGGTTTCAAGTCTCTAGGCCTTACGGTTTGTCCTGCGCGATGCGTTTTACGAATCCTTACAATTACAATAGGGTTTCAGCATTTCATGCTTGAACCCCTAATAAGAATGAAGGCTTTTTGCCAGTTATAGCGCCACCTATGGTCCGATCTCCATGAAACTCTGCATGCTTCCTCACCATGTTCTGACACATATGCTCATCAATTTTGGTGAAGTTCTGAGTTTTCCTTTGGGATTTATAGGCTTTTGAGCGTATTTTGCCACGCCCCTTTTCTAAATGACCCTGTTACAGCCACGCAAATGCCAAAGTTCAACTTTTTTTTGATAATTATTGATCTAGAGAGTCCAGAGAATTGTCCTAGACTGGTTTGGTTCCGATCGGGCAAAAAACCAGGGACTAGTTCGCAAAAGTAGGTTATGGACAAAAGTCAACATAGCAGAAAATTTTCCCTGCCTACATCCAAATCGGAGATAGCCATTTTGTCCGCCTTGAGCCAAGGATTCCAACGATATAAGACACTTGATCCTGGGACAAACGGTCTAAGAGATATGAGCGATTTTGAACTTTTGGTTGCTGTAGCGCCACCTATGGGCCAATCGGGGTCATACTCTGATAGGTTGTCCCCAAATTGAGGCCTACCATCTGGCCAGGTTTCAAGTCTCTAGGCCTTACGGTTTGTCCTGCGCGATGCGTTTTACGAATCCTTACAATTACAATAGGGTTTCAGCATTTCATGCTTGAACCCCTAATAAGAATGAAGGCTTTTTGCCAGTTATAGCGCCACCTATGGTCCGATCTCCATGAAACTCTGCATGCTTCCTCACCATGTTCTGACACATATGCTCATCAATTTTGGTGAAGTTCTGAGTTTTCCTTTGGGATTTATAGGCTTTTGAGCGTATTTTGCCACGCCCCTTTTCTAAATGACCCTGTTACAGCCACGCAAATGCCAAAGTTCAACTTTTTTTTGATAATTATTGATCTAGAGAGTCCAGAGAATTGTCCTAGACTGGTTTGGTTCCGATCGGGCAAAAAACCAGGGACTAGTTCGCAAAAGTAGGTTATGGACAAAAGTCAACATAGCAGAAAATTTTCCCTGCCTACATCCAAATCGGAGATAGCCATTTTGTCCGCCTTGAGCCAAGGATTCCAACGATATAAGACACTTGATCCTGGGACAAACGGTCTAAGAGATATGAGCGATTTTGAACTTTTGGTTGCTGTAGCGCCACCTATGGGCCAATCGGGGTCATACTCTGATAGGTTGTCCCCAAATTGAGGCCTACCATCTGGCCAGGTTTCAAGTCTCTAGGCCTTACGGTTTGTCCTGCGCGATGCGTTTTACGAATCCTTACAATTACAATAGGGTTTCAGCATTTCATGCTTGAACCCCTAATAAGAATGAAGGCTTTTTGCCAGTTATAGCGCCACCTATGGTCCGATCTCCATGAAACTCTGCATGCTTCCTCACCATGTTCTGACACATATGCTCATCAATTTTGGTGAAGTTCTGAGTTTTCCTTTGGGATTTATAGGCTTTTGAGCGTATTTTGCCACGCCCCTTTTCTAAATGACCCTGTTACAGCCACGCAAATGCCAAAGTTCAACTTTTTTTTGATAATTATTGATCTAGAGAGTCCAGAGAATTGTCCTAGACTGGTTTGGTTCCGATCGGGCAAAAAACCAGGGACTAGTTCGCAAAAGTAGGTTATGGACAAAAGTCAACATAGCAGAAAATTTTCCCTGCCTACATCCAAATCGGAGATAGCCATTTTGTCCGCCTTGAGCCAAGGATTCCAACGATATAAGACACTTGATCCTGGGACAAACGGTCTAAGAGATATGAGCGATTTTGAACTTTTGGTTGCTGTAGCGCCACCTATGGGCCAATCGGGGTCATACTCTGATAGGTTGTCCCCAAATTGAGGCCTACCATCTGGCCAGGTTTCAAGTCTCTAGGCCTTACGGTTTGTCCTGCGCGATGCGTTTTACGAATCCTTACAATTACAATAGGGTTTCAGCATTTCATGCTTGAACCCCTAATAAGAATGAAGGCTTTTTGCCAGTTATAGCGCCACCTATGGTCCGATCTCCATGAAACTCTGCATGCTTCCTCACCATGTTCTGACACATATGCTCATCAATTTTGGTGAAGTTCTGAGTTTTCCTTTGGGATTTATAGGCTTTTGAGCGTATTTTGCCACGCCCCTTTTCTAAATGACCCTGTTACAGCCACGCAAATGCCAAAGTTCAACTTTTTTTTGATAATTATTGATCTAGAGAGTCCAGAGAATTGTCCTAGACTGGTTTGGTTCCGATCGGGCAAAAAACCAGGGACTAGTTCGCAAAAGTAGGTTATGGACAAAAGTCAACATAGCAGAAAATTTTCCCTGCCTACATCCAAATCGGAGATAGCCATTTTGTCCGCCTTGAGCCAAGGATTCCAACGATATAAGACACTTGATCCTGGGACAAACGGTCTAAGAGATATGAGCGATTTTGAACTTTTGGTTGCTGTAGCGCCACCTATGGGCCAATCGGGGTCATACTCTGATAGGTTGTCCCCAAATTGAGGCCTACCATCTGGCCAGGTTTCAAGTCTCTAGGCCTTACGGTTTGTCCTGCGCGATGCGTTTTACGAATCCTTACAATTACAATAGGGTTTCAGCATTTCATGCTTGAACCCCTAATAAGAATGAAGGCTTTTTGCCAGTTATAGCGCCACCTATGGTCCGATCTCCATGAAACTCTGCATGCTTCCTCACCATGTTCTGACACATATGCTCATCAATTTTGGTGAAGTTCTGAGTTTTCCTTTGGGATTTATAGGCTTTTGAGCGTATTTTGCCACGCCCCTTTTCTAAATGACCCTGTTACAGCCACGCAAATGCCAAAGTTCAACTTTTTTTTGATAATTATTGATCTAGAGAGTCCAGAGAATTGTCCTAGACTGGTTTGGTTCCGATCGGGCAAAAAACCAGGGACTAGTTCGCAAAAGTAGGTTATGGACAAAAGTCAACATAGCAGAAAATTTTCCCTGCCTACATCCAAATCGGAGATAGCCATTTTGTCCGCCTTGAGCCAAGGATTCCAACGATATAAGACACTTGATCCTGGGACAAACGGTCTAAGAGATATGAGCGATTTTGAACTTTTGGTTGCTGTAGCGCCACCTATGGGCCAATCGGGGTCATACTCTGATAGGTTGTCCCCAAATTGAGGCCTACCATCTGGCCAGGTTTCAAGTCTCTAGGCCTTACGGTTTGTCCTGCGCGATGCGTTTTACGAATCCTTACAATTACAATAGGGTTTCAGCATTTCATGCTTGAACCCCTAATAAGAATGAAGGCTTTTTGCCAGTTATAGCGCCACCTATGGTCCGATCTCCATGAAACTCTGCATGCTTCCTCACCATGTTCTGACACATATGCTCATCAATTTTGGTGAAGTTCTGAGTTTTCCTTTGGGATTTATAGGCTTTTGAGCGTATTTTGCCACGCCCCTTTTCTAAATGACCCTGTTACAGCCACGCAAATGCCAAAGTTCAACTTTTTTTTGATAATTATTGATCTAGAGAGTCCAGAGAATTGTCCTAGACTGGTTTGGTTCCGATCGGGCAAAAAACCAGGGACTAGTTCGCAAAAGTAGGTTATGGACAAAAGTCAACATAGCAGAAAATTTTCCCTGCCTACATCCAAATCGGAGATAGCCATTTTGTCCGCCTTGAGCCAAGGATTCCAACGATATAAGACACTTGATCCTGGGACAAACGGTCTAAGAGATATGAGCGATTTTGAACTTTTGGTTGCTGTAGCGCCACCTATGGGCCAATCGGGGTCATACTCTGATAGGTTGTCCCCAAATTGAGGCCTACCATCTGGCCAGGTTTCAAGTCTCTAGGCCTTACGGTTTGTCCTGCGCGATGCGTTTTACGAATCCTTACAATTACAATAGGGTTTCAGCATTTCATGCTTGAACCCCTAATAAGAATGAAGGCTTTTTGCCAGTTATAGCGCCACCTATGGTCCGATCTCCATGAAACTCTGCATGCTTCCTCACCATGTTCTGACACATATGCTCATCAATTTTGGTGAAGTTCTGAGTTTTCCTTTGGGATTTATAGGCTTTTGAGCGTATTTTGCCACGCCCCTTTTCTAAATGACCCTGTTACAGCCACGCAAATGCCAAAGTTCAACTTTTTTTTGATAATTATTGATCTAGAGAGTCCAGAGAATTGTCCTAGACTGGTTTGGTTCCGATCGGGCAAAAAACCAGGGACTAGTTCGCAAAAGTAGGTTATGGACAAAAGTCAACATAGCAGAAAATTTTCCCTGCCTACATCCAAATCGGAGATAGCCATTTTGTCCGCCTTGAGCCAAGGATTCCAACGATATAAGACACTTGATCCTGGGACAAACGGTCTAAGAGATATGAGCGATTTTGAACTTTTGGTTGCTGTAGCGCCACCTATGGGCCAATCGGGGTCATACTCTGATAGGTTGTCCCCAAATTGAGGCCTACCATCTGGCCAGGTTTCAAGTCTCTAGGCCTTACGGTTTGTCCTGCGCGATGCGTTTTACGAATCCTTACAATTACAATAGGGTTTCAGCATTTCATGCTTGAACCCCTAATAAGAATGAAGGCTTTTTGCCAGTTATAGCGCCACCTATGGTCCGATCTCCATGAAACTCTGCATGCTTCCTCACCATGTTCTGACACATATGCTCATCAATTTTGGTGAAGTTCTGAGTTTTCCTTTGGGATTTATAGGCTTTTGAGCGTATTTTGCCACGCCCCTTTTCTAAATGACCCTGTTACAGCCACGCAAATGCCAAAGTTCAACTTTTTTTTGATAATTATTGATCTAGAGAGTCCAGAGAATTGTCCTAGACTGGTTTGGTTCCGATCGGGCAAAAAACCAGGGACTAGTTCGCAAAAGTAGGTTATGGACAAAAGTCAACATAGCAGAAAATTTTCCCTGCCTACATCCAAATCGGAGATAGCCATTTTGTCCGCCTTGAGCCAAGGATTCCAACGATATAAGACACTTGATCCTGGGACAAACGGTCTAAGAGATATGAGCGATTTTGAACTTTTGGTTGCTGTAGCGCCACCTATGGGCCAATCGGGGTCATACTCTGATAGGTTGTCCCCAAATTGAGGCCTACCATCTGGCCAGGTTTCAAGTCTCTAGGCCTTACGGTTTGTCCTGCGCGATGCGTTTTACGAATCCTTACAATTACAATAGGGTTTCAGCATTTCATGCTTGAACCCCTAATAAGAATGAAGGCTTTTTGCCAGTTATAGCGCCACCTATGGTCCGATCTCCATGAAACTCTGCATGCTTCCTCACCATGTTCTGACACATATGCTCATCAATTTTGGTGAAGTTCTGAGTTTTCCTTTGGGATTTATAGGCTTTTGAGCGTATTTTGCCACGCCCCTTTTCTAAATGACCCTGTTACAGCCACGCAAATGCCAAAGTTCAACTTTTTTTTGATAATTATTGATCTAGAGAGTCCAGAGAATTGTCCTAGACTGGTTTGGTTCCGATCGGGCAAAAAACCAGGGACTAGTTCGCAAAAGTAGGTTATGGACAAAAGTCAACATAGCAGAAAATTTTCCCTGCCTACATCCAAATCGGAGATAGCCATTTTGTCCGCCTTGAGCCAAGGATTCCAACGATATAAGACACTTGATCCTGGGACAAACGGTCTAAGAGATATGAGCGATTTTGAACTTTTGGTTGCTGTAGCGCCACCTATGGGCCAATCGGGGTCATACTCTGATAGGTTGTCCCCAAATTGAGGCCTACCATCTGGCCAGGTTTCAAGTCTCTAGGCCTTACGGTTTGTCCTGCGCGATGCGTTTTACGAATCCTTACAATTACAATAGGGTTTCAGCATTTCATGCTTGAACCCCTAATAAGAATGAAGGCTTTTTGCCAGTTATAGCGCCACCTATGGTCCGATCTCCATGAAACTCTGCATGCTTCCTCACCATGTTCTGACACATATGCTCATCAATTTTGGTGAAGTTCTGAGTTTTCCTTTGGGATTTATAGGCTTTTGAGCGTATTTTGCCACGCCCCTTTTCTAAATGACCCTGTTACAGCCACGCAAATGCCAAAGTTCAACTTTTTTTTGATAATTATTGATCTAGAGAGTCCAGAGAATTGTCCTAGACTGGTTTGGTTCCGATCGGGCAAAAAACCAGGGACTAGTTCGCAAAAGTAGGTTATGGACAAAAGTCAACATAGCAGAAAATTTTCCCTGCCTACATCCAAATCGGAGATAGCCATTTTGTCCGCCTTGAGCCAAGGATTCCAACGATATAAGACACTTGATCCTGGGACAAACGGTCTAAGAGATATGAGCGATTTTGAACTTTTGGTTGCTGTAGCGCCACCTATGGGCCAATCGGGGTCATACTCTGATAGGTTGTCCCCAAATTGAGGCCTACCATCTGGCCAGGTTTCAAGTCTCTAGGCCTTACGGTTTGTCCTGCGCGATGCGTTTTACGAATCCTTACAATTACAATAGGGTTTCAGCATTTCATGCTTGAACCCCTAATAAAAATCAGCACAATTACAATAGGGTTTCAGCACTTCGTGCTTGAACCCCTAATAAGAAGAGACGTTGTGGACAGTTATAGCGCCACCTATGGTCCGATCTTCACGAAACTTGGCATGCTTCTTCACCATGGTCTGACACACCTGCTCATCGATTTTTGTGAAGTTTGGGGTTTTCCCTTAGGTTGTATAGGCTTTTGAGTGTTTTTTTTGTCCCGCCCCTTCCCTAAATGACCCTGTTACAGCCAGGCCAATGCAAAAGTTCAACTTTTTTTCAATAATTATTGATCTAGAGACTCCAGAGAATTGTGCTAGACTGGTCTGGTCTGGATTGGGCCAAAAACCTAGGACTAGTTCGCAAAAGTAGGTTTTGGACAAAATTGCCCATAACAATTTTTTTTTTGCTCGGATCGGGATTTGGAGATAGCCATTTTGTCCGTCTGGAGCCAGGGATCACAGTGATGCTAAAATTGAGACTCTAGGACAAACTGTCTAGGAGTTATGAGCAATTTAGTAAATTTGGTCATTATAGCGCCACCTATGGGCCAATCGGGGTCATATTTTGATAGGTTCTCCCCAAATTGAGGACTACCATTTGGCCAAGTTTCAAGGTTCCAGCTCTTACGGTTTGGGCTGCACAATGCGTTTTAGGGCGGAATAATAATAATAATAATTAAAGCTGCAAGCAGCATTTATCGGGGTTCAAGCATTTAAGGCCTTTAGGCACATAAGCATTTAAGACATTAAGATTTATTTAGAAAGCTTTTAACCACTGAAATAATAGATGGAAAAGTCCATTTACAGCCAATACAGGCAATTTACCATAGGAAATATGTGTTTTTTAAAGCTTTTTAACAGTTATAGCACCATCTATAGTCCGATCTCCATGAAATTTTGCATGCTTGTTAATGATGTTATGGCACATAAGCTCACCAATTTTCGTGAAGTTCTGAGTTTTTGTTTAGGATTTATAGGCTTTTGAGTGCATTTTGCCACGCCCATTTTCTTTATGACCCAATATACCCATGCGAAAAATGCAAAAGTTCAACTTTTTTTTGATAATTATTGATCTTGAGAGTCCATAGAATTGTCCTAGACTCGTTTGGTTCTGATCGGGCGAAAAACCTAGGACTAGTTCGCAAAAGTAGGTTTTTAACATAATTACGAATATTTAATGAACGGTTTGATTGACAGCAATGGTTCTTGAGGCAAAGTTGTTCAACAAGAGGAGATCTATCAAATGGTATGCATTTTGTGACAATAAGTGTAACACCACGTGATTACAGAGCCATAAAACTCGTTAGCGCCAACTAGTGGCCGATTTCTTTTAAAATTCTTACAGACCTCTAGGGCCATGAGTCGAACATGCCCACCGAGTTTCGTTCCGATAGGCCTCCGTTAACCTTGTCTAATAGGTGCTCAAACTTCATTGGCCGATGGCGGCCATGTTTTTTGAGATACACCAATGTCCTCATAGACATACATGGCACCTTGGACCAAGACACTGCATACCAATTTTCAAGTCAATCGGACTAACGGTCAGGTGGTTATAGCCTGTTTTATGTTTTTTTCATGTTATAGCGCCACCATGTGACCAATCGCCGCGATTTTTTTACCGTGACCTCATATTGACGTCTTACACATGTGTACCAGGTTTGGTTAAAATACCTCTTTTACTTCTGGAGTTATAGCCATTTTAGTAAAATAGGCTCCTCCCACAACGTTAATTTTGCACCCCCTAGCGACCGTGAATCGAAATTTCAACTTTTTTTTGATAATTATTGATATTCAGACTCCAGAGAACAATTCTGCACTGGTTTGGTTCCGATCGGGCAAAAAACCAGGGACTAGTTCGCAAAAGTAGATTTTCGACAAAATTCAAAATGGCGGAAAATCTATCATGGCGGAAATAAAATCGGAGATATACGTTTTGTTCGTCAGGCGTCCAGCTTTCCAATGATATAAGACACTTGAGTCTATGACTTACGGTCTAGGAGTTATGAGCAGTTTCGCGCTTTTGGTTGCTATAGCGCCACCTATGGGCCAATCGGGGTCATAATTTGATAACCTCTCCTCGATTTTTGTACTACCATATGGCAAAGTTTCAAAGCTCTAGCCCTTACGGTTTGGGCTGCACGATGCGTTTTACGGCAGAATAATAATAATAATAATAATAATAATTAAAGCTGCAAGCAGCATTTATCGGGGTTCAAGCATTTAAGGCCTTTAGGCACATAAGCATTTAAGACATTAAGATTTATTTAGAAAGCTTTTAACCACTGAAATAATAGATGGAAAAGTCCATTTACAGCCAATACAGGCAATTTACCATAGGAAATATGTGTTTTTTAAAGCTTTTTAACAGTTATAGCACCATCTATAGTCCGATCTCCATGAAATTTTGCATGCTTGTTAATGATGTTATGGCACATAAGCTCACCAATTTTCGTGAAGTTCTGAGTTTTTGTTTAGGATTTATAGGCTTTTGAGTGCATTTTGCCACGCCCATTTTCTTTATGACCCAATATACCCATGCGAAAAATGCAAAAGTTCAACTTTTTTTTGATAATTATTGATCTTGAGAGTCCATAGAATTGTCCTAGACTCGTTTGGTTCTGATCGGGCGAAAAACCTAGGACTAGTTCGCAAAAGTAGGTTTTTAACATAATTACGAATATTTAATGAACGGTTTGATTGACAGCAATGGTTCTTGAGGCAAAGTTGTTCAACAAGAGGAGATCTATCAAATGGTATGCATTTTGTGACAATAAGTGTAACACCACGTGATTACAGAGCCATAAAACTCGTTAGCGCCAACTAGTGGCCGATTTCTTTTAAAATTCTTACAGACCTCTAGGGCCATGAGTCGAACATGCCCACCGAGTTTCGTTCCGATAGGCCTCCGTTAACCTTGTCTAATAGGTGCTCAAACTTCATTGGCCGATGGCGGCCATGTTTTTTGAGATACACCAATGTCCTCATAGACATACATGGCACCTTGGACCAAGACACTGCATACCAATTTTCAAGTCAATCGGACTAACGGTCAGGTGGTTATAGCCTGTTTTATGTTTTTTTCATGTTATAGCGCCACCATGTGACCAATCGCCGCGATTTTTTTACCGTGACCTCATATTGACGTCTTACACATGTGTACCAGGTTTGGTTAAAATACCTCTTTTACTTCTGGAGTTATAGCCATTTTAGTAAAATAGGCTCCTCCCACAACGTTAATTTTGCACCCCCTAGCGACCGTGAATCGAAATTTCAACTTTTTTTTGATAATTATTGATATTCAGACTCCAGAGAACAATTCTGCACTGGTTTGGTTCCGATCGGGCAAAAAACCAGGGACTAGTTCGCAAAAGTAGATTTTCGACAAAATTCAAAATGGCGGAAAATCTATCATGGCGGAAATAAAATCGGAGATATACGTTTTGTTCGTCAGGCGTCCAGCTTTCCAATGATATAAGACACTTGAGTCTATGACTTACGGTCTAGGAGTTATGAGCAGTTTCGCGCTTTTGGTTGCTATAGCGCCACCTATGGGCCAATCGGGGTCATAATTTGATAACCTCTCCTCGATTTTTGTACTACCATATGGCAAAGTTTCAAAGCTCTAGCCCTTACGGTTTGGGCTGCACGATGCGTTTTACGGCAGAATAATAATAATAATAATAATAATAAAAATCAGCACAATTACAATAGGGTTTCAGCACTTCGTGCTTGAACCCCTAATTAAAGCTGCAAGCAGCATTTATCGGGGTTCAAGCAGTTAAGGCCTTTAAGGCATTTAAGCACAAAAGCATCAAAAGTTATTAAGATTTATTTAGCAAGCATGTAACCACTGACATAATAGATGGAAAAGACCATTTACAGCCAATACAGGCAATTTGCCATGGGATATATATGGTTTTAAAGCTTTTTAACAGTTATAGCGCCACCTATGGTCCGATCTCCATAAAATTGTTTACTGTGACCTCAAATTGAACCCATACACATGTGTACTGAGTTTGGTGAAGATATCTCATTTACTTCTTGAGTTATAGCCATTTGAGTAAAATAGGCTCCTCCCACAACGATTTGCCACATTCTAGAATTATTTAATATGATTCTAGCATGATTTACTATCATATACCATGTTCCAGAATGATTTATTAGGATTCTAGCATGATTTACCTTGATACACCTCATTTCAGTATTATTTACTATGATTTACAATGTTTCTAGCATGATTAACCACATTACTAGCAATTATGTGAAGTGTCAGTGCAAATGAGGTGATGAACACTGACAAAATATTATTGTGTTATAATAGTTAGTTATATACGTGATTTTTAGTGTGTGTCCAAGTATGAATGCAAAAGCACATGTAAAAGCTCCAAAACTCTGGAATAGCCTTCCTGATACTGTTCGTTGCTCAGACTCGCTCTCCCAGTTTAAAACTAGATTAAAGTCGCATCTCTTCAGCCAGGCATTCATATAATATTTTTAATCTTACAGTTCAAATTACAATCCGGCCTCTAGTTAATAAACGCCAGAGGAGAACTGGCCCCCGACTGAGCCTGGGTTCTCCCAAGGTTTTTTTTTTCTCCATTGGGTCACCTGATGGAGTTTTAGGACACTATTAGGTCACTTGATGGAGTTTTTCGGTTCCTTGCCACTGTTGCCTTTGGCTTGCTCAGTTGGGGATATTCTGGGGATATCTAATTTGATTTTATCAATAAATTCCACTAGAAACAAACCTTGTTGTATTATTTTAATTTAATACTGTGAAGCTGCTTTGATACAATCTGTATTGTGAAAAGCGCTATACAAATATACTTGACTTGACTTGACTTAAAATATTTCATTATTGAGTAGAATGGCCAGCAGAGGGCACTAGAAGACCACTTATTGGCTCACTTTCACTTTAAACCAGTTTTCTGCACTAAAGCAAACCAGTTTTTCCATGTTAACTCAATGCATGCTTACACACACACACACACACACACACACACACACACACACACACACACACACACACACACACACACACACATACACACACAGTTTAGTTAACCATGATTTACCATGATATACCACGTTCTAGTATTATTTACCAGGAGATAAACGACAATCTAGTATTATTTACTTTGATTTACCATGTTTCTAGCCTGATTTATCACATTACTAGCAATTATTTGAAGTGTCAGTGCAAATAAAGTGATTAACACTGACAAAATATGATTGTGTTATAAAAGTTATTGCTATATAAGTGATTTTTTTAGTGTGTATTCAAGTATGAATGCAAGCACATGTTGAAATATTTCATTAATAAGTAGAATGGCCAGCAGAGGGCAGTAGAAGACCACTTATTGGCTCACTTTCACTTTAAACCAGTTTTCTGCACTAAAGCAAACCAGTTTATCCATGTTAACTCAATGCATGCTTACACACACACACACACACACACACACACACACACACACACAGACACACACACACAGCATAGTTAACCATGATTTACCATGATTTACCACATTACTAGCAATTATTTGAAGTGTCAGTGCAAATAAAGTGATTAACACTGACAAAATATGATTGTGTTATAATAGTTATTGCTATATAAGTGATTTTTAGTGTGTATTCAAGTATAAATGCAAGCACATGTGGAAAAATTTAATTAATAAGTAGAATG
Source organism: Scardinius erythrophthalmus (assembly GCF_964197995.2). Taxonomy (NCBI): domain Eukaryota; kingdom Metazoa; phylum Chordata; class Actinopteri; order Cypriniformes; family Leuciscidae; genus Scardinius; species Scardinius erythrophthalmus. The sequence continues at coordinate 26,206 of NW_028296389.1, forward strand.
GCCAGCAGAGGGCAGTAGAAGACCACTTATTGGCTCACTTTCACTTTAAACCTCATGATTTTGACCAGTTTTCTGCACTAAAGCAAACCAGTGTTTCCATGTTAACTCAATAATGCATACTTGCTACATATGCTACACACAATAATGCTACACACACACACACACACACACACAAATGTTTTAGTGATATTGGTGTCACATTCACCTTCATCACATTCACCTTCTGTCTTCATCACATTCACTATCTGTCGTCATCACCTGCACCTGCTCCTCATCACCCTCCTCATCATCACCTGCTCCTCATCATCATAACCGTCACCTGTTGTCCTTGTCTTGATCTGTGTATTTAAGTTCCCCTCTCATCCATTATCATTGTCGGTTATTGTTTGTGCACTAGCACTCTGTTATGTTTGTTTTCATGTTGGAAAATAAAACCTTTGTTATATTTGTACCACACACACACACACACACACACACACACACACACACACACACACACACACACACACACACACACACACACACACACACACACACACACACACACACCATCATTTATCATGATTTACCATGGCTGATACCAATACCAATATGAGAAAATGACTATTTTAAACAGCGGGGGGCAGTAAAATACCACTTATTGGCTTAACATGCCATTAATTCATATCATTTTCACCTTTTTAACTGTTATAGAGGCAAATTTTGTCCGATCTGTCTGAAAATTTTCATGCTTGTTCAGGGTGATATTTCACACGTTCTGACTTGTTTTTAAGAAGGTCTGAGCATTGATTAAAGAGATATAGGCTTTCGGGGACACTTGGTAAAGGCCACATTTTGAAGTGAACCTATTATAGCTATCCAAATGAAGTAGTTCAACTTTTTCTGACAATTATTGATCTAGTGAGTCCAGAGAATTGTATTGCACTAGTTTTGAACATTATGATATGAAAATTATATGATCAGAGATGGAAAAGACCATTTACAGCCAATACAGGCAGTTTACCATAGGAAATATATGATTTTAAAGCTTTTTAACAGTTATAGCGCCACCTATCGTACGATCTCCATAGAATTTTTCATGTTTGTTAATGATGTTATGTCACATATGCTGACCACTTTTTGTGAAGTTCTGAGTTTTTATTTAGGATTTATAGGCTTTTTAATGTATTTTGACACGCCCATTTTATAAATGACCCTATTAGAGCCATCCAAATGCAAAAGTTCAACTTTTTTTTGATAGTTTTTGATCTAGAGAGTCCAGAGAATTGTCCTAGACTGGTCTGGTTCCGATCGGGCGAAAAACCTAGGACTAGTTCGCAAAAGTAGGTTTTTAACATGTTTGCGAATATTTAATGAACGGTTTGATTGACAGCAATGGTTCTTGAGGCAAAGTTGTTCAGGATGAGGAGATCTATCAAATGATATGCATATTGTGTGGATATTTGTAACACCACGTGATTACAGAGCCATAAAACTCGTTAGCGCCAACTAGTGGCCGATTTCTTTCAAAATTCTTACAGACCTCTAGGGCCTTGAGTCGAACATGCCCATCGAGTTTCGTTCCGATCGGCCTCCGTTAACCTTGTCTAATAGGTGCTCAAATTTCATTGGCCGATGGCGGCCATGTTTTTTGAGATACGCCAATGTCCTCATACACATACATGGCACCTTGGACCAAGACACTGCATACCAATTTTCAAGTCAATCGGACTAACGGTCAGGTGGTTATAGCCTGTTTTATGTTTTTTTCATGTTATAGCGCCACCATGTGGCCAATCGCCGCGGTTTTTTTACTGTGACCTCAGATTGACCTCTTACACATGTGTACCAAGTTTGGTGAAGATACCTCATTTACTTCTGGAGTTATAGCCATTTTAGTAAAATAGGCCCTGCCCACGACGTACGTTTTGGCGCCCCTTAGCGTCCGTGAATCGAAATTTCAACTTTTTTTCGATAGTTTTTGATATTCAGACTCAAGAGAACATTTCTGCACTGGATTGGTTCCGATCGGGCGAAAAACCTAGGACTAGTTCGCAAAAGTAGGTTTTTGACAAAATTCAAAATGGCGGAAAATCTATCATGGCGGAAATGAAATCGGAGATATACGTTTTGTTCGTCAGGCGTCCAGCTTTCCAATGATATAAGACACTTGAGCCTACGACATACGGTCTAGTAGTTATGAGCAGTTTTGCGCTTTTGGTTGCTATAGCGCCACCTATGGGCCAATCGGGGTCATACTTTTATAGGTTCTCCCCAAATTGAGGACTACCATTTGGCCAAGTTTCAAGGTTCCAGCTCTTACGGTTTGGTCTGCACGATGCGTTTAAGGGGAAAATAATAATAATAATAATAATAATAATAATAAAAATCAGTACAATTACAATAGGGTTTCAGCACTTCGTGCTTGAACCCCTAAAAATCAGCACAATTACAATAGGGTTTCAGCACTTCGTGCTTGAACCCCTAATAATAATAATAATAATAATAAAAATCAGCACAATTACAATAGGGTTTCAGCACTTCGTGCTTGAACCCCTAATAAGAAGAGACGTTTTGGACAGTTATAGCGCCACCTATGGTCCGATCTTCACGAAACTTGGCATGCTTCTTCACCATGGTCTGACACACCTGCTCATCGATTTTTGTGAAGTTTGGGGTTTTCCCTTAGGTTGTATAGGCTTTTGAGTGTTTTTTTTGTCCCGCCCCTTCCCTAAATGACCCTGTTACAGCCAGGCCAATGCAAAAGTTCAACTTTTTTTCAATAATTATTGATCTAGAGACTCCAGAGAATTGTGCTAGACTGGTCTGGTCTGGATTGGGCCAAAAACCTAGGACTAGTTCGCAAAAGTAGGTTTTGGACAAAATTGCCCATAACAATTTTTTTTTTGCTCGGATCGGGATTTGGAGATAGCCATTTTGTCCGTCTGGAGCCAGGGATCACAGTGATGCTAAAATTGAGACTCTAGGACAAACTGTCTAGGAGTTATGAGCAATTTAGTAAATTTGGTCATTATAGCGCCACCTATGGGCCAATCGGGGTCATATTTTGATAGGTTCTCCCCAAATTGAGGACTACCATTTGGCCAAGTTTCAAGGTTCCAGCTCTTACGGTTTGGGCTGCACAATGCGTTTTAGGGCGGAATAATAATAATAATAATAATAATAATAATAATAATAAAAATCAGCACAATTACAATAGGGTTTCAGCACTTCGTGCTTGAACCCCTAATAAGAAGAGACGTTTTGGACAGTTATAGCGCCACCTATGGTCCGATCTTCACGAAACTTGGCATGCTTCTTCACCATGGTCTGACACACCTGCTCATCGATTTTTGTGAAGTTTGGGGTTTTCCCTTAGGTTGTATAGGCTTTTGAGTGTTTTTTTTGTCCCGCCCCTTCCCTAAATGACCCTGTTACAGCCAGGCCAATGCAAAAGTTCAACTTTTTTTCAATAATTATTGATCTAGAGACTCCAGAGAATTGTGCTAGACTGGTCTGGTCTGGATTGGGCCAAAAACCTAGGACTAGTTCGCAAAAGTAGGTTTTGGACAAAATTGCCCATAACAATTTTTTTTTTGCTCGGATCGGGATTTGGAGATAGCCATTTTGTCCGTCTGGAGCCAGGGATCACAGTGATGCTAAAATTGAGACTCTAGGACAAACTGTCTAGGAGTTATGAGCAATTTAGTAAATTTGGTCATTATAGCGCCACCTATGGGCCAATCGGGGTCATATTTTGATAGGTTCTCCCCAAATTGAGGACTACCATTTGGCCAAGTTTCAAGGTTCCAGCTCTTACGGTTTGGGCTGCACAATGCGTTTTAGGGCGGAATAATAATAATAATAATAATAATAATAATAATAATAAAAATCAGCACAATTACAATAGGGTTTCAGCACTTCGTGCTTGAACCCCTAATAAGAAGAGACGTTTTGGACAGTTATAGCGCCACCTATGGTCCGATCTTCACGAAACTTGGCATGCTTCTTCACCATGGTCTGACACACCTGCTCATCGATTTTTGTGAAGTTTGGGGTTTTCCCTTAGGTTGTATAGGCTTTTGAGTGTTTTTTTTGTCCCGCCCCTTCCCTAAATGACCCTGTTACAGCCAGGCCAATGCAAAAGTTCAACTTTTTTTCAATAATTATTGATCTAGAGACTCCAGAGAATTGTGCTAGACTGGTCTGGTCTGGATTGGGCCAAAAACCTAGGACTAGTTCGCAAAAGTAGGTTTTGGACAAAATTGCCCATAACAATTTTTTTTTTGCTCGGATCGGGATTTGGAGATAGCCATTTTGTCCGTCTGGAGCCAGGGATCACAGTGATGCTAAAATTGAGACTCTAGGACAAACTGTCTAGGAGTTATGAGCAATTTAGTAAATTTGGTCATTATAGCGCCACCTATGGGCCAATCGGGGTCATATTTTGATAGGTTCTCCCCAAATTGAGGACTACCATTTGGCCAAGTTTCAAGGTTCCAGCTCTTACGGTTTGGGCTGCACAATGCGTTTTAGGGCGGAATAATAATAATAATAATAATAATAATAATAATAATAAAAATCAGCACAATTACAATAGGGTTTCAGCACTTCGTGCTTGAACCCCTAATAAGAAGAGACGTTTTGGACAGTTATAGCGCCACCTATGGTCCGATCTTCACGAAACTTGGCATGCTTCTTCACCATGGTCTGACACACCTGCTCATCGATTTTTGTGAAGTTTGGGGTTTTCCCTTAGGTTGTATAGGCTTTTGAGTGTTTTTTTTGTCCCGCCCCTTCCCTAAATGACCCTGTTACAGCCAGGCCAATGCAAAAGTTCAACTTTTTTTCAATAATTATTGATCTAGAGACTCCAGAGAATTGTGCTAGACTGGTCTGGTCTGGATTGGGCCAAAAACCTAGGACTAGTTCGCAAAAGTAGGTTTTGGACAAAATTGCCCATAACAATTTTTTTTTTGCTCGGATCGGGATTTGGAGATAGCCATTTTGTCCGTCTGGAGCCAGGGATCACAGTGATGCTAAAATTGAGACTCTAGGACAAACTGTCTAGGAGTTATGAGCAATTTAGTAAATTTGGTCATTATAGCGCCACCTATGGGCCAATCGGGGTCATATTTTGATAGGTTCTCCCCAAATTGAGGACTACCATTTGGCCAAGTTTCAAGGTTCCAGCTCTTACGGTTTGGGCTGCACAATGCGTTTTAGGGCGGAATAATAATAATAATAATAATAATAATAATAATAATAAAAATCAGCACAATTACAATAGGGTTTCAGCACTTCGTGCTTGAACCCCTAATAAGAAGAGACGTTTTGGACAGTTATAGCGCCACCTATGGTCCGATCTTCACGAAACTTGGCATGCTTCTTCACCATGGTCTGACACACCTGCTCATCGATTTTTGTGAAGTTTGGGGTTTTCCCTTAGGTTGTATAGGCTTTTGAGTGTTTTTTTTGTCCCGCCCCTTCCCTAAATGACCCTGTTACAGCCAGGCCAATGCAAAAGTTCAACTTTTTTTCAATAATTATTGATCTAGAGACTCCAGAGAATTGTGCTAGACTGGTCTGGTCTGGATTGGGCCAAAAACCTAGGACTAGTTCGCAAAAGTAGGTTTTGGACAAAATTGCCCATAACAATTTTTTTTTTGCTCGGATCGGGATTTGGAGATAGCCATTTTGTCCGTCTGGAGCCAGGGATCACAGTGATGCTAAAATTGAGACTCTAGGACAAACTGTCTAGGAGTTATGAGCAATTTAGTAAATTTGGTCATTATAGCGCCACCTATGGGCCAATCGGGGTCATATTTTGATAGGTTCTCCCCAAATTGAGGACTACCATTTGGCCAAGTTTCAAGGTTCCAGCTCTTACGGTTTGGGCTGCACAATGCGTTTTAGGGCGGAATAATAATAATAATAATAATAATAATAATAATAATAAAAATCAGCACAATTACAATAGGGTTTCAGCACTTCGTGCTTGAACCCCTAATAAGAAGAGACGTTTTGGACAGTTATAGCGCCACCTATGGTCCGATCTTCACGAAACTTGGCATGCTTCTTCACCATGGTCTGACACACCTGCTCATCGATTTTTGTGAAGTTTGGGGTTTTCCCTTAGGTTGTATAGGCTTTTGAGTGTTTTTTTTGTCCCGCCCCTTCCCTAAATGACCCTGTTACAGCCAGGCCAATGCAAAAGTTCAACTTTTTTTCAATAATTATTGATCTAGAGACTCCAGAGAATTGTGCTAGACTGGTCTGGTCTGGATTGGGCCAAAAACCTAGGACTAGTTCGCAAAAGTAGGTTTTGGACAAAATTGCCCATAACAATTTTTTTTTTGCTCGGATCGGGATTTGGAGATAGCCATTTTGTCCGTCTGGAGCCAGGGATCACAGTGATGCTAAAATTGAGACTCTAGGACAAACTGTCTAGGAGTTATGAGCAATTTAGTAAATTTGGTCATTATAGCGCCACCTATGGGCCAATCGGGGTCATATTTTGATAGGTTCTCCCCAAATTGAGGACTACCATTTGGCCAAGTTTCAAGGTTCCAGCTCTTACGGTTTGGGCTGCACAATGCGTTTTAGGGCGGAATAATAATAATAATAATAATAATAATAATAATAATAAAAATCAGCACAATTACAATAGGGTTTCAGCACTTCGTGCTTGAACCCCTAATAAGAAGAGACGTTTTGGACAGTTATAGCGCCACCTATGGTCCGATCTTCACGAAACTTGGCATGCTTCTTCACCATGGTCTGACACACCTGCTCATCGATTTTTGTGAAGTTTGGGGTTTTCCCTTAGGTTGTATAGGCTTTTGAGTGTTTTTTTTGTCCCGCCCCTTCCCTAAATGACCCTGTTACAGCCAGGCCAATGCAAAAGTTCAACTTTTTTTCAATAATTATTGATCTAGAGACTCCAGAGAATTGTGCTAGACTGGTCTGGTCTGGATTGGGCCAAAAACCTAGGACTAGTTCGCAAAAGTAGGTTTTGGACAAAATTGCCCATAACAATTTTTTTTTTGCTCGGATCGGGATTTGGAGATAGCCATTTTGTCCGTCTGGAGCCAGGGATCACAGTGATGCTAAAATTGAGACTCTAGGACAAACTGTCTAGGAGTTATGAGCAATTTAGTAAATTTGGTCATTATAGCGCCACCTATGGGCCAATCGGGGTCATATTTTGATAGGTTCTCCCCAAATTGAGGACTACCATTTGGCCAAGTTTCAAGGTTCCAGCTCTTACGGTTTGGGCTGCACAATGCGTTTTAGGGCGGAATAATAATAATAATAATAATTAAAGCTGCAAGCAGCATTTATCGGGGTTCAAGCATTTAAGGCCTTTAGGCACATAAGCATTTAAGACATTAAGATTTATTTAGAAAGCTTTTAACCACTGAAATAATAGATGGAAAAGTCCATTTACAGCCAATACAGGCAATTTACCATAGGAAATATGTGTTTTTTAAAGCTTTTTAACAGTTATAGCACCATCTATAGTCCGATCTCCATGAAATTTTGCATGCTTGTTAATGATGTTATGGCACATAAGCTCACCAATTTTCGTGAAGTTCTGAGTTTTTGTTTAGGATTTATAGGCTTTTGAGTGCATTTTGCCACGCCCATTTTCTTTATGACCCAATATACCCATGCGAAAAATGCAAAAGTTCAACTTTTTTTTGATAATTATTGATCTTGAGAGTCCATAGAATTGTCCTAGACTCGTTTGGTTCTGATCGGGCGAAAAACCTAGGACTAGTTCGCAAAAGTAGGTTTTTAACATAATTACGAATATTTAATGAACGGTTTGATTGACAGCAATGGTTCTTGAGGCAAAGTTGTTCAACAAGAGGAGATCTATCAAATGGTATGCATTTTGTGACAATAAGTGTAACACCACGTGATTACAGAGCCATAAAACTCGTTAGCGCCAACTAGTGGCCGATTTCTTTTAAAATTCTTACAGACCTCTAGGGCCATGAGTCGAACATGCCCACCGAGTTTCGTTCCGATAGGCCTCCGTTAACCTTGTCTAATAGGTGCTCAAACTTCATTGGCCGATGGCGGCCATGTTTTTTGAGATACACCAATGTCCTCATAGACATACATGGCACCTTGGACCAAGACACTGCATACCAATTTTCAAGTCAATCGGACTAACGGTCAGGTGGTTATAGCCTGTTTTATGTTTTTTTCATGTTATAGCGCCACCATGTGACCAATCGCCGCGATTTTTTTACCGTGACCTCATATTGACGTCTTACACATGTGTACCAGGTTTGGTTAAAATACCTCTTTTACTTCTGGAGTTATAGCCATTTTAGTAAAATAGGCTCCTCCCACAACGTTAATTTTGCACCCCCTAGCGACCGTGAATCGAAATTTCAACTTTTTTTTGATAATTATTGATATTCAGACTCCAGAGAACAATTCTGCACTGGTTTGGTTCCGATCGGGCAAAAAACCAGGGACTAGTTCGCAAAAGTAGATTTTCGACAAAATTCAAAATGGCGGAAAATCTATCATGGCGGAAATAAAATCGGAGATATACGTTTTGTTCGTCAGGCGTCCAGCTTTCCAATGATATAAGACACTTGAGTCTATGACTTACGGTCTAGGAGTTATGAGCAGTTTCGCGCTTTTGGTTGCTATAGCGCCACCTATGGGCCAATCGGGGTCATAATTTGATAACCTCTCCTCGATTTTTGTACTACCATATGGCAAAGTTTCAAAGCTCTAGCCCTTACGGTTTGGGCTGCACGATGCGTTTTACGGCAGAATAATAATAATAATAATAATAATAAAAATCAGCACAATTACAATAGGGTTTCAGCACTTCGTGCTTGAACCCCTAATTAAAGCTGCAAGCAGCATTTATCGGGGTTCAAGCAGTTAAGGCCTTTAAGGCCTTTAAGCACAAAAACATCAAAAGACATCAAGTTTTATTTAGCAAGCATGTAACCACTGACATCATAGATGGAAAATACCATGTTTTAGCATGATTTACCATGATTTACCATGATTTACCCTGTTCTAGCATAGTTGACCATGAATTTATCTTAGTTTACCTTGATTTACCATGTTCTAGCATGATTTACCATGATATACCACATTGTAGCATGATTTACTATAGTTTATCATGATTTACCATGGTTTACCATGATTTACCCTGTTCTAGCATAGTTTACCATGATTTACCATGGTTTACCATTATTTACCCTGTTCTAGCATGATTTACCATAATATACCACGTTCTAGAATGATTTATCAGGATTCTAGCATGATTTACCTTGATACACCACATTTTAGATTTATTTACTATGATTTACCATGCTTCTAGCGTGATTTACCATGATTTACAACACGTGAAGTGTCAGTGCAAATGAAGTGATAAACACTGACAAAATATGATTTTGTTATAATAGTTATTGTTATATAAGTGATTTTATAAGTGTCTAGAGTGACGCAAAATCACCTGTGAAAAGACTTCATTAATAAGTAGAATGGCCAGCAGAGGGCACTAGAAGACCACTTATTGGCTCAGGTTCACTTTAAATTTCATTATTTTCACCAGTTTTCTCCACTAAAGCTAAACACGGAATGGTTGCAGGAAGGCACGCGGAGACAAGGATGAACATACAAGATGCAGGTTTAATAGGAATTAAACTCAGGATATCGGAACAGGCAGCAACACACTCTAATTACAGCATAGAACTGACAAAGAACAAGGCAAAACTCAGGGCTTAAATACATGGGAGAACTGATCAGGGAAACAAGACACAGCTGACAAGACTAACGAGGAAACAGGTGTGACAGATGCACTAAATGACAGTTACCGTGGAAACCAAGGAGTGGCGGGAAAACAGAACAAAGGAAGACATGTGATCAGAGACAACAATACTCAGACAGAACACAACTGTGACAAAAGCAAACCAGTTTTACCATTTTAACTTAATGCATGCTTACACACACACACACACACACACACACACACACACACACACACACACACACACACACACACACACACACACACACACACAAAGACAAATGTTGTTGTTGTTGTTTTTTCAATGCTATTGGGATATGTCATTATGAAAATATATTTGAATGGTCAATTAACATTTCACAAAGTCTTTGTAAGCTATTAATCAGACGATTCAGAATTTATTCAGAAACCTAAGACTACACACACATTATGTTGTAGATACAGACAGTTGAACTATATGATGTGATCAAACTGTCAGTACTAATACTTTAACAGATAGATTTTGACTAAATGTAATTGTAAATGTTAAAATAGGGATTTTATAAAGTCTAAATATAAATTATAGAACAATATGACAAAATTCCTATTTTAAACAGCAGGGGGCAGTAAAATATCACTTATTGGCTTAACATGCCATTATATTCATATCATTTTCACCTTTTTAACTGTTATAGAGGCAAATTTTGTCCGATCTGTCTGAAAATTTTCATGCATGTTTAGAGTGATATTTCACATGTTCTGACTTGTTTTTAAGAAGGTCTGAGTAATTCATTAAAGAGATATAGGCTTTCGGGGACACTTGGTAAAGGCTACATTATGAAGTGAACCTATTATAGCTATCCAAATGAAGTAGTTCAACTTTTTCTGACAATTATTGATCTAGTGAGTCCAGAGAATTGTATTGCACTAGTTTTGAACATTATGATATGAAAATTATATGATCAGAGATGGAAAAGACCATTTACAGCCAATACAGGCAGTTTACCATAGGAAATATATGGTTTTAAAGCTTTTTAACAGTTATAGCGCCACCTATCGTCCGATCTCCATAAAATTTTGCATGCTTGTTAATGATGTTATGTCACATATGCTGACCAATTTTTGTGAAGTTCTGCATTTTCATTTATGATTTATAGGCTTTTGACTGTATTTTGCCACGCCCATTTTATAAATGACCCTATTACAGCCATCCAAATGCAAAAGTTCAACTTTTTTTTGATAATTATTGATCTAGAGAGTCCAGAGAATTGTCCTAGACTGGTCTGGTTCCGATCGGGCGAAAAACCTAGGACTAGTTCGCAAAAGTAGGTTTTAGACATATTCGTGAATATTTAATGAACGGTTTGATTGACAGCAATGGTTCTTGAGGCAAAGTTGTTCAGCATGAGCAGATCTATCAAATGATATGCATATTGTGTGGATGAGTGTAACACCACGTGATTACAGAGCCATAAAACTCGTTAGCGCCAACTAGTGGCTGATTTCTTTCAAAATTCTTACAGACCTCTAGGGCCATAAGACGAACATGCCCATCGAGTTTCGTTCCGATCGGCCTCCGTTAACCTTGTCTAATCGGTGCTCAAACTTCATTGGCCGATGGCGGCCATGTTTTTTGAGATACGCCAATGTCCTCATAGACATACATGGCACCTTGGACCAAGACACTGCATACCAATTTTCAAGTCAATCGGACTAACGGTCAGGTGGTTATAGCCTGTTTTATGTTTTTTTCATGTTATAGCGCCACCATGTGGCCAATCGCCGCGATTTTTTTACTGTGACCTCAGATTGACCTCTTACACATGTGTACCAAGTTTGGTTAAAATACCTCTTTTACTTCTGGAGTTATAGCCATTTTAGTAAAATAGGCTCCTCCCACAACGTTAATTTTGCACCCCCTAGCAACCATGAATCGAAATTTCAACTTTTTTTCGATAATTATTGATCTTCAGACTCCATAGAACAATTCTGCACTGGTTTGTTTCCGATCGGGCGAAAACCCAGGGACTAGTTCGCAAAAGTAGATTTTCGACAAAATTCAAAATGGCGGAAAATCTATCATGGCGGAAATAAAATCGGAGATATACGTTTTGTTCGTCAGGCGTCCAGCTTTCCAATGATATAAGACACTTGAGTCTATGACTTACGGTCTAGGAGTTATGAGCAGTTTCGCGCTTTTGGTTGCTATAGCGCCACCTATGGGCCAATCGGGGTCATAATTTGATAACCTCTCCTCGATTTTTGTACTACCATATGGCAAAGTTTCAAAGCTCTAGCCCTTACGGTTTGGGCTGCACGATGCGTTTTACGGCAGAATAATAATAATAATAATAATTAAAGCTGCAAGCAGCATTTATCGGGGTTCAAGCATTTAAGGCCTTTAGGCACATAAGCATTTAAGACATTAAGATTTATTTAGAAAGCTTTTAACCACTGAAATAATAGATGGAAAAGTCCATTTACAGCCAATACAGGCAATTTACCATAGGAAATATGTGTTTTTTAAAGCTTTTTAACAGTTATAGCACCATCTATAGTCCGATCTCCATGAAATTTTGCATGCTTGTTAATGATGTTATGGCACATAAGCTCACCAATTTTCGTGAAGTTCTGAGTTTTTGTTTAGGATTTATAGGCTTTTGAGTGCATTTTGCCACGCCCATTTTCTTTATGACCCAATATACCCATGCGAAAAATGCAAAAGTTCAACTTTTTTTTGATAATTATTGATCTTGAGAGTCCATAGAATTGTCCTAGACTCGTTTGGTTCTGATCGGGCGAAAAACCTAGGACTAGTTCGCAAAAGTAGGTTTTTAACATAATTACGAATATTTAATGAACGGTTTGATTGACAGCAATGGTTCTTGAGGCAAAGTTGTTCAACAAGAGGAGATCTATCAAATGGTATGCATTTTGTGACAATAAGTGTAACACCACGTGATTACAGAGCCATAAAACTCGTTAGCGCCAACTAGTGGCCGATTTCTTTTAAAATTCTTACAGACCTCTAGGGCCATGAGTCGAACATGCCCACCGAGTTTCGTTCCGATAGGCCTCCGTTAACCTTGTCTAATAGGTGCTCAAACTTCATTGGCCGATGGCGGCCATGTTTTTTGAGATACACCAATGTCCTCATAGACATACATGGCACCTTGGACCAAGACACTGCATACCAATTTTCAAGTCAATCGGACTAACGGTCAGGTGGTTATAGCCTGTTTTATGTTTTTTTCATGTTATAGCGCCACCATGTGACCAATCGCCGCGATTTTTTTACCGTGACCTCATATTGACGTCTTACACATGTGTACCAGGTTTGGTTAAAATACCTCTTTTACTTCTGGAGTTATAGCCATTTTAGTAAAATAGGCTCCTCCCACAACGTTAATTTTGCACCCCCTAGCGACCGTGAATCGAAATTTCAACTTTTTTTTGATAATTATTGATATTCAGACTCCAGAGAACAATTCTGCACTGGTTTGGTTCCGATCGGGCAAAAAACCAGGGACTAGTTCGCAAAAGTAGATTTTCGACAAAATTCAAAATGGCGGAAAATCTATCATGGCGGAAATAAAATCGGAGATATACGTTTTGTTCGTCAGGCGTCCAGCTTTCCAATGATATAAGACACTTGAGTCTATGACTTACGGTCTAGGAGTTATGAGCAGTTTCGCGCTTTTGGTTGCTATAGCGCCACCTATGGGCCAATCGGGGTCATAATTTGATAACCTCTCCTCGATTTTTGTACTACCATATGGCAAAGTTTCAAAGCTCTAGCCCTTACGGTTTGGGCTGCACGATGCGTTTTACGGCAGAATAATAATAATAATAATAATAATAAAAATCAGCACAATTACAATAGGGTTTCAGCACTTCGTGCTTGAACCCCTAATAATAAAAATCAGCACAATTACAATAGGGTTTCAGCACTTCGTGCTTGAACCCCTAATTAAAGCTGCAAGCAGCATTTATCGGGGTTCAAGCATTTAAGGCCTTTAGGCACATAAGCATTTAAGACATTAAGATTTATTTAGAAAGCTTTTAACCACTGAAATAATAGATGGAAAAGTCCATTTACAGCCAATACAGGCAATTTACCATAGGAAATATGTGTTTTTTAAAGCTTTTTAACAGTTATAGCACCATCTATAGTCCGATCTCCATGAAATTTTGCATGCTTGTTAATGATGTTATGGCACATAAGCTCACCAATTTTCGTGAAGTTCTGAGTTTTTGTTTAGGATTTATAGGCTTTTGAGTGCATTTTGCCACGCCCATTTTCTTTATGACCCAATATACCCATGCGAAAAATGCAAAAGTTCAACTTTTTTTTGATAATTATTGATCTTGAGAGTCCATAGAATTGTCCTAGACTCGTTTGGTTCTGATCGGGCGAAAAACCTAGGACTAGTTCGCAAAAGTAGGTTTTTAACATAATTACGAATATTTAATGAACGGTTTGATTGACAGCAATGGTTCTTGAGGCAAAGTTGTTCAACAAGAGGAGATCTATCAAATGGTATGCATTTTGTGACAATAAGTGTAACACCACGTGATTACAGAGCCATAAAACTCGTTAGCGCCAACTAGTGGCCGATTTCTTTTAAAATTCTTACAGACCTCTAGGGCCATGAGTCGAACATGCCCACCGAGTTTCGTTCCGATAGGCCTCCGTTAACCTTGTCTAATAGGTGCTCAAACTTCATTGGCCGATGGCGGCCATGTTTTTTGAGATACACCAATGTCCTCATAGACATACATGGCACCTTGGACCAAGACACTGCATACCAATTTTCAAGTCAATCGGACTAACGGTCAGGTGGTTATAGCCTGTTTTATGTTTTTTTCATGTTATAGCGCCACCATGTGACCAATCGCCGCGATTTTTTTACCGTGACCTCATATTGACGTCTTACACATGTGTACCAGGTTTGGTTAAAATACCTCTTTTACTTCTGGAGTTATAGCCATTTTAGTAAAATAGGCTCCTCCCACAACGTTAATTTTGCACCCCCTAGCGACCGTGAATCGAAATTTCAACTTTTTTTTGATAATTATTGATATTCAGACTCCAGAGAACAATTCTGCACTGGTTTGGTTCCGATCGGGCAAAAAACCAGGGACTAGTTCGCAAAAGTAGATTTTCGACAAAATTCAAAATGGCGGAAAATCTATCATGGCGGAAATAAAATCGGAGATATACGTTTTGTTCGTCAGGCGTCCAGCTTTCCAATGATATAAGACACTTGAGTCTATGACTTACGGTCTAGGAGTTATGAGCAGTTTCGCGCTTTTGGTTGCTATAGCGCCACCTATGGGCCAATCGGGGTCATAATTTGATAACCTCTCCTCGATTTTTGTACTACCATATGGCAAAGTTTCAAAGCTCTAGCCCTTACGGTTTGGGCTGCACGATGCGTTTTACGGCAGAATAATAATAATAATAATAATAATAAAAATCAGCACAATTACAATAGGGTTTCAGCACTTCGTGCTTGAACCCCTAATAATAATAATAATAATAAAAATCAGCACAATTACAATAGGGTTTCAGCACTTCGTGCTTGAACCCCTAATAAGAAGAGACGTTTTGGACAGTTATAGCGCCACCTATGGTCCGATCTTCACGAAACTTGGCATGCTTCTTCACCATGGTCTGACACACCTGCTCATCGATTTTTGTGAAGTTTGGGGTTTTCCCTTAGGTTGTATAGGCTTTTGAGTGTTTTTTTTGTCCCGCCCCTTCCCTAAATGACCCTGTTACAGCCAGGCCAATGCAAAAGTTCAACTTTTTTTCAATAATTATTGATCTAGAGACTCCAGAGAATTGTGCTAGACTGGTCTGGTCTGGATTGGGCCAAAAACCTAGGACTAGTTCGCAAAAGTAGGTTTTGGACAAAATTGCCCATAACAATTTTTTTTTTGCTCGGATCGGGATTTGGAGATAGCCATTTTGTCCGTCTGGAGCCAGGGATCACAGTGATGCTAAAATTGAGACTCTAGGACAAACTGTCTAGGAGTTATGAGCAATTTAGTAAATTTGGTCATTATAGCGCCACCTATGGGCCAATCGGGGTCATATTTTGATAGGTTCTCCCCAAATTGAGGACTACCATTTGGCCAAGTTTCAAGGTTCCAGCTCTTACGGTTTGGGCTGCACAATGCGTTTTAGGGCGGAATAATAATAATAATAATAATAATAATAATAATAATAAAAATCAGCACAATTACAATAGGGTTTCAGCACTTCGTGCTTGAACCCCTAATAAGAAGAGACGTTTTGGACAGTTATAGCGCCACCTATGGTCCGATCTTCACGAAACTTGGCATGCTTCTTCACCATGGTCTGACACACCTGCTCATCGATTTTTGTGAAGTTTGGGGTTTTCCCTTAGGTTGTATAGGCTTTTGAGTGTTTTTTTTGTCCCGCCCCTTCCCTAAATGACCCTGTTACAGCCAGGCCAATGCAAAAGTTCAACTTTTTTTCAATAATTATTGATCTAGAGACTCCAGAGAATTGTGCTAGACTGGTCTGGTCTGGATTGGGCCAAAAACCTAGGACTAGTTCGCAAAAGTAGGTTTTGGACAAAATTGCCCATAACAATTTTTTTTTTGCTCGGATCGGGATTTGGAGATAGCCATTTTGTCCGTCTGGAGCCAGGGATCACAGTGATGCTAAAATTGAGACTCTAGGACAAACTGTCTAGGAGTTATGAGCAATTTAGTAAATTTGGTCATTATAGCGCCACCTATGGGCCAATCGGGGTCATATTTTGATAGGTTCTCCCCAAATTGAGGACTACCATTTGGCCAAGTTTCAAGGTTCCAGCTCTTACGGTTTGGGCTGCACAATGCGTTTTAGGGCGGAATAATAATAATAATAATAATAATAATAATAATAATAAAAATCAGCACAATTACAATAGGGTTTCAGCACTTCGTGCTTGAACCCCTAATAAGAAGAGACGTTTTGGACAGTTATAGCGCCACCTATGGTCCGATCTTCACGAAACTTGGCATGCTTCTTCACCATGGTCTGACACACCTGCTCATCGATTTTTGTGAAGTTTGGGGTTTTCCCTTAGGTTGTATAGGCTTTTGAGTGTTTTTTTTGTCCCGCCCCTTCCCTAAATGACCCTGTTACAGCCAGGCCAATGCAAAAGTTCAACTTTTTTTCAATAATTATTGATCTAGAGACTCCAGAGAATTGTGCTAGACTGGTCTGGTCTGGATTGGGCCAAAAACCTAGGACTAGTTCGCAAAAGTAGGTTTTGGACAAAATTGCCCATAACAATTTTTTTTTTGCTCGGATCGGGATTTGGAGATAGCCATTTTGTCCGTCTGGAGCCAGGGATCACAGTGATGCTAAAATTGAGACTCTAGGACAAACTGTCTAGGAGTTATGAGCAATTTAGTAAATTTGGTCATTATAGCGCCACCTATGGGCCAATCGGGGTCATATTTTGATAGGTTCTCCCCAAATTGAGGACTACCATTTGGCCAAGTTTCAAGGTTCCAGCTCTTACGGTTTGGGCTGCACAATGCGTTTTAGGGCGGAATAATAATAATAATAATAATAATAATAATAATAATAAAAATCAGCACAATTACAATAGGGTTTCAGCACTTCGTGCTTGAACCCCTAATAAGAAGAGACGTTTTGGACAGTTATAGCGCCACCTATGGTCCGATCTTCACGAAACTTGGCATGCTTCTTCACCATGGTCTGACACACCTGCTCATCGATTTTTGTGAAGTTTGGGGTTTTCCCTTAGGTTGTATAGGCTTTTGAGTGTTTTTTTTGTCCCGCCCCTTCCCTAAATGACCCTGTTACAGCCAGGCCAATGCAAAAGTTCAACTTTTTTTCAATAATTATTGATCTAGAGACTCCAGAGAATTGTGCTAGACTGGTCTGGTCTGGATTGGGCCAAAAACCTAGGACTAGTTCGCAAAAGTAGGTTTTGGACAAAATTGCCCATAACAATTTTTTTTTTGCTCGGATCGGGATTTGGAGATAGCCATTTTGTCCGTCTGGAGCCAGGGATCACAGTGATGCTAAAATTGAGACTCTAGGACAAACTGTCTAGGAGTTATGAGCAATTTAGTAAATTTGGTCATTATAGCGCCACCTATGGGCCAATCGGGGTCATATTTTGATAGGTTCTCCCCAAATTGAGGACTACCATTTGGCCAAGTTTCAAGGTTCCAGCTCTTACGGTTTGGGCTGCACAATGCGTTTTAGGGCGGAATAATAATAATAATAATAATAATAATAATAATAATAAAAATCAGCACAATTACAATAGGGTTTCAGCACTTCGTGCTTGAACCCCTAATAAGAAGAGACGTTTTGGACAGTTATAGCGCCACCTATGGTCCGATCTTCACGAAACTTGGCATGCTTCTTCACCATGGTCTGACACACCTGCTCATCGATTTTTGTGAAGTTTGGGGTTTTCCCTTAGGTTGTATAGGCTTTTGAGTGTTTTTTTTGTCCCGCCCCTTCCCTAAATGACCCTGTTACAGCCAGGCCAATGCAAAAGTTCAACTTTTTTTCAATAATTATTGATCTAGAGACTCCAGAGAATTGTGCTAGACTGGTCTGGTCTGGATTGGGCCAAAAACCTAGGACTAGTTCGCAAAAGTAGGTTTTGGACAAAATTGCCCATAACAATTTTTTTTTTGCTCGGATCGGGATTTGGAGATAGCCATTTTGTCCGTCTGGAGCCAGGGATCACAGTGATGCTAAAATTGAGACTCTAGGACAAACTGTCTAGGAGTTATGAGCAATTTAGTAAATTTGGTCATTATAGCGCCACCTATGGGCCAATCGGGGTCATATTTTGATAGGTTCTCCCCAAATTGAGGACTACCATTTGGCCAAGTTTCAAGGTTCCAGCTCTTACGGTTTGGGCTGCACAATGCGTTTTAGGGCGGAATAATAATAATAATAATAATAATAATAATAATAATAAAAATCAGCACAATTACAATAGGGTTTCAGCACTTCGTGCTTGAACCCCTAATAAGAAGAGACGTTTTGGACAGTTATAGCGCCACCTATGGTCCGATCTTCACGAAACTTGGCATGCTTCTTCACCATGGTCTGACACACCTGCTCATCGATTTTTGTGAAGTTTGGGGTTTTCCCTTAGGTTGTATAGGCTTTTGAGTGTTTTTTTTGTCCCGCCCCTTCCCTAAATGACCCTGTTACAGCCAGGCCAATGCAAAAGTTCAACTTTTTTTCAATAATTATTGATCTAGAGACTCCAGAGAATTGTGCTAGACTGGTCTGGTCTGGATTGGGCCAAAAACCTAGGACTAGTTCGCAAAAGTAGGTTTTGGACAAAATTGCCCATAACAATTTTTTTTTTGCTCGGATCGGGATTTGGAGATAGCCATTTTGTCCGTCTGGAGCCAGGGATCACAGTGATGCTAAAATTGAGACTCTAGGACAAACTGTCTAGGAGTTATGAGCAATTTAGTAAATTTGGTCATTATAGCGCCACCTATGGGCCAATCGGGGTCATATTTTGATAGGTTCTCCCCAAATTGAGGACTACCATTTGGCCAAGTTTCAAGGTTCCAGCTCTTACGGTTTGGGCTGCACAATGCGTTTTAGGGCGGAATAATAATAATAATAATAATAATAATAATAATAATAAAAATCAGCACAATTACAATAGGGTTTCAGCACTTCGTGCTTGAACCCCTAATAAGAAGAGACGTTTTGGACAGTTATAGCGCCACCTATGGTCCGATCTTCACGAAACTTGGCATGCTTCTTCACCATGGTCTGACACACCTGCTCATCGATTTTTGTGAAGTTTGGGGTTTTCCCTTAGGTTGTATAGGCTTTTGAGTGTTTTTTTTGTCCCGCCCCTTCCCTAAATGACCCTGTTACAGCCAGGCCAATGCAAAAGTTCAACTTTTTTTCAATAATTATTGATCTAGAGACTCCAGAGAATTGTGCTAGACTGGTCTGGTCTGGATTGGGCCAAAAACCTAGGACTAGTTCGCAAAAGTAGGTTTTGGACAAAATTGCCCATAACAATTTTTTTTTTGCTCGGATCGGGATTTGGAGATAGCCATTTTGTCCGTCTGGAGCCAGGGATCACAGTGATGCTAAAATTGAGACTCTAGGACAAACTGTCTAGGAGTTATGAGCAATTTAGTAAATTTGGTCATTATAGCGCCACCTATGGGCCAATCGGGGTCATATTTTGATAGGTTCTCCCCAAATTGAGGACTACCATTTGGCCAAGTTTCAAGGTTCCAGCTCTTACGGTTTGGGCTGCACAATGCGTTTTAGGGCGGAATAATAATAATAATAATAATAATAATAATAATAATAAAAATCAGCACAATTACAATAGGGTTTCAGCACTTCGTGCTTGAACCCCTAATAAGAAGAGACGTTTTGGACAGTTATAGCGCCACCTATGGTCCGATCTTCACGAAACTTGGCATGCTTCTTCACCATGGTCTGACACACCTGCTCATCGATTTTTGTGAAGTTTGGGGTTTTCCCTTAGGTTGTATAGGCTTTTGAGTGTTTTTTTTGTCCCGCCCCTTCCCTAAATGACCCTGTTACAGCCAGGCCAATGCAAAAGTTCAACTTTTTTTCAATAATTATTGATCTAGAGACTCCAGAGAATTGTGCTAGACTGGTCTGGTCTGGATTGGGCCAAAAACCTAGGACTAGTTCGCAAAAGTAGGTTTTGGACAAAATTGCCCATAACAATTTTTTTTTTGCTCGGATCGGGATTTGGAGATAGCCATTTTGTCCGTCTGGAGCCAGGGATCACAGTGATGCTAAAATTGAGACTCTAGGACAAACTGTCTAGGAGTTATGAGCAATTTAGTAAATTTGGTCATTATAGCGCCACCTATGGGCCAATCGGGGTCATATTTTGATAGGTTCTCCCCAAATTGAGGACTACCATTTGGCCAAGTTTCAAGGTTCCAGCTCTTACGGTTTGGGCTGCACAATGCGTTTTAGGGCGGAATAATAATAATAATAATAATAATAATAATAATAATAAAAATCAGCACAATTACAATAGGGTTTCAGCACTTCGTGCTTGAACCCCTAATAAGAAGAGACGTTTTGGACAGTTATAGCGCCACCTATGGTCCGATCTTCACGAAACTTGGCATGCTTCTTCACCATGGTCTGACACACCTGCTCATCGATTTTTGTGAAGTTTGGGGTTTTCCCTTAGGTTGTATAGGCTTTTGAGTGTTTTTTTTGTCCCGCCCCTTCCCTAAATGACCCTGTTACAGCCAGGCCAATGCAAAAGTTCAACTTTTTTTCAATAATTATTGATCTAGAGACTCCAGAGAATTGTGCTAGACTGGTCTGGTCTGGATTGGGCCAAAAACCTAGGACTAGTTCGCAAAAGTAGGTTTTGGACAAAATTGCCCATAACAATTTTTTTTTTGCTCGGATCGGGATTTGGAGATAGCCATTTTGTCCGTCTGGAGCCAGGGATCACAGTGATGCTAAAATTGAGACTCTAGGACAAACTGTCTAGGAGTTATGAGCAATTTAGTAAATTTGGTCATTATAGCGCCACCTATGGGCCAATCGGGGTCATATTTTGATAGGTTCTCCCCAAATTGAGGACTACCATTTGGCCAAGTTTCAAGGTTCCAGCTCTTACGGTTTGGGCTGCACAATGCGTTTTAGGGCGGAATAATAATAATAATAATAATAATAATAATAATAATAAAAATCAGCACAATTACAATAGGGTTTCAGCACTTCGTGCTTGAACCCCTAATAAGAAGAGACGTTTTGGACAGTTATAGCGCCACCTATGGTCCGATCTTCACGAAACTTGGCATGCTTCTTCACCATGGTCTGACACACCTGCTCATCGATTTTTGTGAAGTTTGGGGTTTTCCCTTAGGTTGTATAGGCTTTTGAGTGTTTTTTTTGTCCCGCCCCTTCCCTAAATGACCCTGTTACAGCCAGGCCAATGCAAAAGTTCAACTTTTTTTCAATAATTATTGATCTAGAGACTCCAGAGAATTGTGCTAGACTGGTCTGGTCTGGATTGGGCCAAAAACCTAGGACTAGTTCGCAAAAGTAGGTTTTGGACAAAATTGCCCATAACAATTTTTTTTTTGCTCGGATCGGGATTTGGAGATAGCCATTTTGTCCGTCTGGAGCCAGGGATCACAGTGATGCTAAAATTGAGACTCTAGGACAAACTGTCTAGGAGTTATGAGCAATTTAGTAAATTTGGTCATTATAGCGCCACCTATGGGCCAATCGGGGTCATATTTTGATAGGTTCTCCCCAAATTGAGGACTACCATTTGGCCAAGTTTCAAGGTTCCAGCTCTTACGGTTTGGGCTGCACAATGCGTTTTAGGGCGGAATAATAATAATAATAATAATAATAATAATAATAATAAAAATCAGCACAATTACAATAGGGTTTCAGCACTTCGTGCTTGAACCCCTAATAAGAAGAGACGTTTTGGACAGTTATAGCGCCACCTATGGTCCGATCTTCACGAAACTTGGCATGCTTCTTCACCATGGTCTGACACACCTGCTCATCGATTTTTGTGAAGTTTGGGGTTTTCCCTTAGGTTGTATAGGCTTTTGAGTGTTTTTTTTGTCCCGCCCCTTCCCTAAATGACCCTGTTACAGCCAGGCCAATGCAAAAGTTCAACTTTTTTTCAATAATTATTGATCTAGAGACTCCAGAGAATTGTGCTAGACTGGTCTGGTCTGGATTGGGCCAAAAACCTAGGACTAGTTCGCAAAAGTAGGTTTTGGACAAAATTGCCCATAACAATTTTTTTTTTGCTCGGATCGGGATTTGGAGATAGCCATTTTGTCCGTCTGGAGCCAGGGATCACAGTGATGCTAAAATTGAGACTCTAGGACAAACTGTCTAGGAGTTATGAGCAATTTAGTAAATTTGGTCATTATAGCGCCACCTATGGGCCAATCGGGGTCATATTTTGATAGGTTCTCCCCAAATTGAGGACTACCATTTGGCCAAGTTTCAAGGTTCCAGCTCTTACGGTTTGGGCTGCACAATGCGTTTTAGGGCGGAATAATAATAATAATAATAATAATAATAATAATAATAAAAATCAGCACAATTACAATAGGGTTTCAGCACTTCGTGCTTGAACCCCTAATAAGAAGAGACGTTTTGGACAGTTATAGCGCCACCTATGGTCCGATCTTCACGAAACTTGGCATGCTTCTTCACCATGGTCTGACACACCTGCTCATCGATTTTTGTGAAGTTTGGGGTTTTCCCTTAGGTTGTATAGGCTTTTGAGTGTTTTTTTTGTCCCGCCCCTTCCCTAAATGACCCTGTTACAGCCAGGCCAATGCAAAAGTTCAACTTTTTTTCAATAATTATTGATCTAGAGACTCCAGAGAATTGTGCTAGACTGGTCTGGTCTGGATTGGGCCAAAAACCTAGGACTAGTTCGCAAAAGTAGGTTTTGGACAAAATTGCCCATAACAATTTTTTTTTTGCTCGGATCGGGATTTGGAGATAGCCATTTTGTCCGTCTGGAGCCAGGGATCACAGTGATGCTAAAATTGAGACTCTAGGACAAACTGTCTAGGAGTTATGAGCAATTTAGTAAATTTGGTCATTATAGCGCCACCTATGGGCCAATCGGGGTCATATTTTGATAGGTTCTCCCCAAATTGAGGACTACCATTTGGCCAAGTTTCAAGGTTCCAGCTCTTACGGTTTGGGCTGCACAATGCGTTTTAGGGCGGAATAATAATAATAATAATAATAATAATAATAATAATAAAAATCAGCACAATTACAATAGGGTTTCAGCACTTCGTGCTTGAACCCCTAATAAGAAGAGACGTTTTGGACAGTTATAGCGCCACCTATGGTCCGATCTTCACGAAACTTGGCATGCTTCTTCACCATGGTCTGACACACCTGCTCATCGATTTTTGTGAAGTTTGGGGTTTTCCCTTAGGTTGTATAGGCTTTTGAGTGTTTTTTTTGTCCCGCCCCTTCCCTAAATGACCCTGTTACAGCCAGGCCAATGCAAAAGTTCAACTTTTTTTCAATAATTATTGATCTAGAGACTCCAGAGAATTGTGCTAGACTGGTCTGGTCTGGATTGGGCCAAAAACCTAGGACTAGTTCGCAAAAGTAGGTTTTGGACAAAATTGCCCATAACAATTTTTTTTTTGCTCGGATCGGGATTTGGAGATAGCCATTTTGTCCGTCTGGAGCCAGGGATCACAGTGATGCTAAAATTGAGACTCTAGGACAAACTGTCTAGGAGTTATGAGCAATTTAGTAAATTTGGTCATTATAGCGCCACCTATGGGCCAATCGGGGTCATATTTTGATAGGTTCTCCCCAAATTGAGGACTACCATTTGGCCAAGTTTCAAGGTTCCAGCTCTTACGGTTTGGGCTGCACAATGCGTTTTAGGGCGGAATAATAATAATAATAATAATAATAATAATAATAATAAAAATCAGCACAATTACAATAGGGTTTCAGCACTTCGTGCTTGAACCCCTAATAAGAAGAGACGTTTTGGACAGTTATAGCGCCACCTATGGTCCGATCTTCACGAAACTTGGCATGCTTCTTCACCATGGTCTGACACACCTGCTCATCGATTTTTGTGAAGTTTGGGGTTTTCCCTTAGGTTGTATAGGCTTTTGAGTGTTTTTTTTGTCCCGCCCCTTCCCTAAATGACCCTGTTACAGCCAGGCCAATGCAAAAGTTCAACTTTTTTTCAATAATTATTGATCTAGAGACTCCAGAGAATTGTGCTAGACTGGTCTGGTCTGGATTGGGCCAAAAACCTAGGACTAGTTCGCAAAAGTAGGTTTTGGACAAAATTGCCCATAACAATTTTTTTTTTGCTCGGATCGGGATTTGGAGATAGCCATTTTGTCCGTCTGGAGCCAGGGATCACAGTGATGCTAAAATTGAGACTCTAGGACAAACTGTCTAGGAGTTATGAGCAATTTAGTAAATTTGGTCATTATAGCGCCACCTATGGGCCAATCGGGGTCATATTTTGATAGGTTCTCCCCAAATTGAGGACTACCATTTGGCCAAGTTTCAAGGTTCCAGCTCTTACGGTTTGGGCTGCACAATGCGTTTTAGGGCGGAATAATAATAATAATAATAATAATAATAATAATAATAAAAATCAGCACAATTACAATAGGGTTTCAGCACTTCGTGCTTGAACCCCTAATAAGAAGAGACGTTTTGGACAGTTATAGCGCCACCTATGGTCCGATCTTCACGAAACTTGGCATGCTTCTTCACCATGGTCTGACACACCTGCTCATCGATTTTTGTGAAGTTTGGGGTTTTCCCTTAGGTTGTATAGGCTTTTGAGTGTTTTTTTTGTCCCGCCCCTTCCCTAAATGACCCTGTTACAGCCAGGCCAATGCAAAAGTTCAACTTTTTTTCAATAATTATTGATCTAGAGACTCCAGAGAATTGTGCTAGACTGGTCTGGTCTGGATTGGGCCAAAAACCTAGGACTAGTTCGCAAAAGTAGGTTTTGGACAAAATTGCCCATAACAATTTTTTTTTTGCTCGGATCGGGATTTGGAGATAGCCATTTTGTCCGTCTGGAGCCAGGGATCACAGTGATGCTAAAATTGAGACTCTAGGACAAACTGTCTAGGAGTTATGAGCAATTTAGTAAATTTGGTCATTATAGCGCCACCTATGGGCCAATCGGGGTCATATTTTGATAGGTTCTCCCCAAATTGAGGACTACCATTTGGCCAAGTTTCAAGGTTCCAGCTCTTACGGTTTGGGCTGCACAATGCGTTTTAGGGCGGAATAATAATAATAATAATAATAATAATAATAATAATAAAAATCAGCACAATTACAATAGGGTTTCAGCACTTCGTGCTTGAACCCCTAATAAGAAGAGACGTTTTGGACAGTTATAGCGCCACCTATGGTCCGATCTTCACGAAACTTGGCATGCTTCTTCACCATGGTCTGACACACCTGCTCATCGATTTTTGTGAAGTTTGGGGTTTTCCCTTAGGTTGTATAGGCTTTTGAGTGTTTTTTTTGTCCCGCCCCTTCCCTAAATGACCCTGTTACAGCCAGGCCAATGCAAAAGTTCAACTTTTTTTCAATAATTATTGATCTAGAGACTCCAGAGAATTGTGCTAGACTGGTCTGGTCTGGATTGGGCCAAAAACCTAGGACTAGTTCGCAAAAGTAGGTTTTGGACAAAATTGCCCATAACAATTTTTTTTTTGCTCGGATCGGGATTTGGAGATAGCCATTTTGTCCGTCTGGAGCCAGGGATCACAGTGATGCTAAAATTGAGACTCTAGGACAAACTGTCTAGGAGTTATGAGCAATTTAGTAAATTTGGTCATTATAGCGCCACCTATGGGCCAATCGGGGTCATATTTTGATAGGTTCTCCCCAAATTGAGGACTACCATTTGGCCAAGTTTCAAGGTTCCAGCTCTTACGGTTTGGGCTGCACAATGCGTTTTAGGGCGGAATAATAATAATAATAATAATAATAATAATAATAATAAAAATCAGCACAATTACAATAGGGTTTCAGCACTTCGTGCTTGAACCCCTAATAAGAAGAGACGTTTTGGACAGTTATAGCGCCACCTATGGTCCGATCTTCACGAAACTTGGCATGCTTCTTCACCATGGTCTGACACACCTGCTCATCGATTTTTGTGAAGTTTGGGGTTTTCCCTTAGGTTGTATAGGCTTTTGAGTGTTTTTTTTGTCCCGCCCCTTCCCTAAATGACCCTGTTACAGCCAGGCCAATGCAAAAGTTCAACTTTTTTTCAATAATTATTGATCTAGAGACTCCAGAGAATTGTGCTAGACTGGTCTGGTCTGGATTGGGCCAAAAACCTAGGACTAGTTCGCAAAAGTAGGTTTTGGACAAAATTGCCCATAACAATTTTTTTTTTGCTCGGATCGGGATTTGGAGATAGCCATTTTGTCCGTCTGGAGCCAGGGATCACAGTGATGCTAAAATTGAGACTCTAGGACAAACTGTCTAGGAGTTATGAGCAATTTAGTAAATTTGGTCATTATAGCGCCACCTATGGGCCAATCGGGGTCATATTTTGATAGGTTCTCCCCAAATTGAGGACTACCATTTGGCCAAGTTTCAAGGTTCCAGCTCTTACGGTTTGGGCTGCACAATGCGTTTTAGGGCGGAATAATAATAATAATAATAATAATAATAATAATAATAAAAATCAGCACAATTACAATAGGGTTTCAGCACTTCGTGCTTGAACCCCTAATAAGAAGAGACGTTTTGGACAGTTATAGCGCCACCTATGGTCCGATCTTCACGAAACTTGGCATGCTTCTTCACCATGGTCTGACACACCTGCTCATCGATTTTTGTGAAGTTTGGGGTTTTCCCTTAGGTTGTATAGGCTTTTGAGTGTTTTTTTTGTCCCGCCCCTTCCCTAAATGACCCTGTTACAGCCAGGCCAATGCAAAAGTTCAACTTTTTTTCAATAATTATTGATCTAGAGACTCCAGAGAATTGTGCTAGACTGGTCTGGTCTGGATTGGGCCAAAAACCTAGGACTAGTTTGCAAAAGTAGGTTTTGGACAAAATTGCCCATAACAATTTTTTTTTTTGCTCGGATCGGGATTTGGAGATAGCCATTTTGTCCGTCTGGAGCCAGGGATCACAGTGATGCTAAAATTGAGACTCTAGGACAAACTGTCTAGGAGTTATGAGCAATTTAGTAAATTTGGTCATTATAGCGCCACCTATGGGCCAATCGGGGTCATATTTTGATAGGTTCTCCCCAAATTGAGGACTACCATTTGGCCAAGTTTCAAGGTTCCAGCTCTTACGGTTTGGGCTGCACAATGCGTTTTAGGGCGGAATAATAATAATAATAATAATTAAAGCTGCAAGCAGCATTTATCGGGGTTCAAGCAGTTAAGGCCTTTAAGGCATTTAAGCACAAAAGCATCAAAAGTTATTAAGATTTATTTAGCAAGCATGTAACCACTGACATAATAGATGGAAAAGACCATTTACAGCCAATACAGGCAATTTGCCATGGGATATATATGGTTTTAAAGCTTTTTAACAGTTATAGCGCCACCTATGCTCCGATCTCCATAGAATTGTTTACTGTGACCTCAAATTGAACCCATACACATGTGTACTGAGTTTGGTGAAGATATCTCATTTACTTCTTGAGTTATAGCCATTTGAGTAAAATAGGCTCCTCCCACAACGATTTGCCACATTCTAGAATTATTTAATATGATTCTAGCATGATTTACTATCATATACCATGTTCCAGAATGATTTATTAGGATTCTAGCATGATTTACCTTGATACACCTCATTTCAGTATTATTTACTATGATTTACAATGTTTCTAGCATGATTAACCACATTACTAGCAAATATGTGAAGTGTCAGTGCAAATGAGGTGATGAACACTGACAAAATATTATTGTGTTATAATAGTTAGTTATATACGTGATTTTTAGTGTGTGTCCAAGTATGAATGCAAAAGCACATGTAAAATATTTCATTATTAAGTAGAATGGCCAGCAGAGGGCAGTAGAAGACCACTTATTGGCTCACTTTCACTTTAAACCAGTTTTCTGCACTAAAGCAAACCAGTTTTTCCATGTTAACTCAATGCATGCTTACACACACACACACACACACACACACACACACACACACACACACACACACACACACACACACACACACACACACACACACACACACACACACACACACACACACATACACACACAGCATAGTTAACCATGATTTACCATGATATACCACGTTCTAGTATTATTTACCAGGAGATAAACGACAATCTAGGATTATTTACTTTGATTTACCATGTTTCTAGCCTGATTTATCACATTACTAGCAATTATTTGAAGTGTCAGTGCAAATAAAGTGGTTAACACTGACAAAATATGATTTTGTTATAATAGTTATTGCTATATAAGTGATTTTTTTAGTGTGTATTCAAGTATGAATGCAAGCACATGTTGAAATATTTCATTAATAAGTAGAATGGCCAGCAGAGGGCAGTAGAAGACCACTTATTGGCTCACTTTCACTTTAAACCAGTTTTCTGCACTAAAGCAAACCAGTTTATCCATGTTAACTCAATGCATGCTTACACACACACACACACACACACACACACACACACACACACACACACACACACACACACACACACACACACACACACACACACACACACACACACACACACAGCATAGTTAACCATGATTTACCATGATTTACCACATTACTAGCAATTATTTGAAGTGTCAGTGCACATAAAGTGATTAACACTGACAAAATATGATTATGTTATAATAGTTATTGCTATATAAGTGATTTTTAGTGTGTATTCAAGTATAAATGCAAGCACATGTGGAAAAATTTAATTAAGTAGAATGGCCAGCAGAGGGCAGTAGAAGACCACTTATTGGCTCACTTTCACTTTAAACCTCATGATTTTGACCAGTTTTCTGCACTAAAGCAAACCAGTGTTTCCATGTTAACTCAATAATGCATACTTGCTACATATGCTACACACAATAATGCTACACACACACACACACACACACACACACACACACACACACACACACACACACACACACACACACACACACACAAACACACACACACAAATGTTTCAGTGATATTGGTGTCACATTCACCTTCATCACATTCACCTTCTGTCTTCATCACATTCACCATCTGTCGTCATCACCTGCACCTGCTCCTCATCACCGTCCTCATCATCACCTGCTCCTCATCATCATAACCGTCACCTGTTGTCCTTGTCTTGATCTGTGTATTTAAGTTCCCCTCTCATCCATTATCATTGTCGGTT
The DNA here is from genome assembly GCF_964197995.2 of Scardinius erythrophthalmus. Taxonomy (NCBI): domain Eukaryota; kingdom Metazoa; phylum Chordata; class Actinopteri; order Cypriniformes; family Leuciscidae; genus Scardinius; species Scardinius erythrophthalmus. The sequence goes on from NW_028296389.1 coordinate 55,903, forward strand.
ATTGTTTGTGCACTAGCACTCTGTTATGTTTGTTTTCATGTTGGAAAATAAAACCTTTGTTATATTTGTACCACACACACACACACACACACACACACACACACACACACACACACACACACACACACCATCATTTATCATGATTTACCATGACTGATACCAATACCAATATGAGAAAATGACTATTTTAAACAGCAGGGGGCAGTAAAATACCACTTATTGGCTTAACATGCCATTAATTCATATCATTTTCACCTTTTTAACTGTTATAGAGGCAAATTTTGTCCGATCTGTCTGAAAATTTTCATGCTTGTTCAGGGTGATATTTCACACGTTCTGACTTGTTTTTAAGAAGGTCTGAGCATTGATTAAAGAGATATAGGCTTTCGGGGACACTTGGTAAAGGCCAGATTTTGAAGTGAACCTATTATAGCTATCCAAATGAAGTAGTTCAACTTTTTCTGACAATTATTGATCTAGTGAGTCCAGAGAATTGTATTGCACTAGTTTTGAACATTATGATATGAAAATTATATGATCAGAGATGGAAAAGACCATTTACAGCCAATACAGGCAGTTTACCATAGGAAATATATGATTTTAAAGCTTTTTAACAGTTATAGCGCCACCTATCGTCCGATCTCCATAGAATTTTTCATGCTTGTTAATGATGTTATGTCACATATGCTGACCAATTTTTGTGAAGTTCTGAGTTTTTATTTAGGATTTATAGGCTTTTTAATGTATTTTGACACGCCCGTTTTATAAATGACCCTATTACAGCCATCCAAATGCAAAAGTTCAACTTTTTTTTGATAATTATTGATCTAGAGAGTCCAGAGAATTGTCCTACACTGGTCTGGTTCCGATCGGGCAAAAAACCTAGGACTAGTTCGCAAAAGTAGGTTTTTAACATATTAATGAATAATTAATGAACAGTTTGATTGACAGCAATGGTTCTTGAGGCAAAGTTGTTCAGGATGAGGAGATCTATCAAATGATATGCATATTGTGTGGATATTTGTAACACCACGTGATTACAGAGCCGTAAAACTCGTTAGCGCCAACTAGTGGCCGATTTCTTTCAAAATTCTTACAGACCTTTAGGGCCATGAGCCGAACATGCCCATTGAGTTTCGTTCCGATCGGCCTCCGTTAACCTTGTCTAATAGGTGCTCAAACTTCGTTGGCCGATGGCGGCCATGTTTTTTGAGATACGCCAATGTCCTCATACACATACATGGCACCTTGGACCAAGACACTGCATACCAATTTTCAAGTCAATCGGACTAACGGTCAGGTGGTTATAGCCTGTTTTATGTTTTTTTCATTTTATAGCGCCACCATGAGGCCAATCGTCGCGATTTTTTTACTGTGACCCCAGAGTAAGCTCATACACATGTGTACCAAGTTTGGTGAAGATACCTCATTTACATCGGGAGTTATAGCCATTTTAGTAAAATAGGCCCCTCCCACAACGTACGTTTTGGCGCCCCTTAGCGACCGTGAATCGAAATTTCCACTTTTTTTCGATAATTATTGATATTCAGTCTCCAGAGAACATTTCTGCACTAGTTTGGTTCCAATCGGGCAAAAAACCAGGGACTAGTTCGCAAAAGTAGATTTTTGACAAAATTCAAAATGGCGGAAAATCTATCATGGCGGAAATGAAATCGGAGATATACGTTTTGTTCGTCAGGCATCCAGCTTTCCAATGATATAAGACACTTGAGTCTACGACATACGGTCTAGGAGTTATGAGCAGTTTCGCGCTTTTGGTTGTTATAGCGCCACCTATGGGCCAATCGGGGTCATAATCTCTGAACCTTTCCTCGATTTTTGTACTACCATCTGTCAAAGTTTCAAAGTTCCAGCTCTTACGGTTTGGGCTGCACGATGCGTTTTACGGCAGAATAATAATAATAATAATAATAATAAAAATCAGCACAATTACAATAGGGTTTCAGCACTTCGTGCTTGAACCCCTAATAATAATAATAATAATAATAATAAAAATCAGCACAATTACAATAGGGTTTCAGCACTTCGTGCTTGAACCCCTAATAAGAAGAGACATTTTGGACAGTTATAGCGCCACCTATGGTCCGATCTTCACGAAACTTGGCATGCTTCTTCACCATGGTCTGACACACCTGCTCATCGATTTTTGTGAAGTTTGGGGTTTTCCCTTAGGTTGTATAGGCTTTTGAGTGTTTTTTTTGTCCCGCCCCTTCCCTAAATGACCCTGTTACAGCCAGGCCAATGCAAAAGTTCAACTTTTTTTCAATAATTATTGATCTAGAGACTCCAGAGAATTGTGCTAGACTGGTCTGGTCTGGATTGGGCCAAAAACCTAGGACTAGTTCGCAAAAGTAGGTTTTGGACAAAATTGCCCATAACAATTTTTTTTTTGCTCGGATCGGGATTTGGAGATAGCCATTTTGTCCGTCTGGAGCCAGGGATCACAGTGATGCTAAAATTGAGACTCTAGGACAAACTGTCTAGGAGTTATGAGCAATTTAGTAAATTTGGTCATTATAGCGCCACCTATGGGCCAATCGGGGTCATATTTTGATAGGTTCTCCCCAAATTGAGGACTACCATTTGGCCAAGTTTCAAGGTTCCAGCTCTTACGGTTTGGGCTGCACAATGCGTTTTAGGGCGGAATAATAATAATAATAATAATAATTAAAGCTGCAAGCAGCATTTATCGGGGTTCAAGCATTTAAGGCCTTTAGGCACATAAGCATTTAAGACATTAAGATTTATTTAGAAAGCTTTTAACCACTGAAATAATAGATGGAAAAGTCCATTTACAGCCAATACAGGCAATTTACCATAGGAAATATGTGTTTTTTAAAGCTTTTTAACAGTTATAGCACCATCTATAGTCCGATCTCCATGAAATTTTGCATGCTTGTTAATGATGTTATGGCACATAAGCTCACCAATTTTCGTGAAGTTCTGAGTTTTCGTTTAGGATTTATAGGCTTTTGAGTGCATTTTGCCACGCCCATTTTCTTTATGACCCAATATACCCATGCGAAAAATGCAAAAGTTCAACTTTTTTTTGATAATTATTGATCTTGAGAGTCCATAGAATTGTCCTAGACTCGTTTGGTTCTGATCGGGCGAAAAACCTAGGACTAGTTCGCAAAAGTAGGTTTTTAACATAATTACGAATATTTAATGAACGGTTTGATTGACAGCAATGGTTCTTGAGGCAAAGTTGTTCAACAAGAGGAGATCTATCAAATGGTATGCATTTTGTGACAATAAGTGTAACACCACGTGATTACAGAGCCATAAAACTCGTTAGCGCCAACTAGTGGCCGATTTCTTTTAAAATTCTTACAGACCTCTAGGGCCATGAGTCGAACATGCCCACCGAGTTTCGTTCCGATAGGCCTCCGTTAACCTTGTCTAATAGGTGCTCAAACTTCATTGGCCGATGGCGGCCATGTTTTTTGAGATACACCAATGTCCTCATAGACATACATGGCACCTTGGACCAAGACACTGCATACCAATTTTCAAGTCAATCGGACTAACGGTCAGGTGGTTATAGCCTGTTTTATGTTTTTTTCATGTTATAGCGCCACCATGTGACCAATCGCCGCGATTTTTTTACCGTGACCTCATATTGACGTCTTACACATGTGTACCAGGTTTGGTTAAAATACCTCTTTTACTTCTGGAGTTATAGCCATTTTAGTAAAATAGGCTCCTCCCACAACGTTAATTTTGCACCCCCTAGCGACCGTGAATCGAAATTTCAACTTTTTTTTGATAATTATTGATATTCAGACTCCAGAGAACAATTCTGCACTGGTTTGGTTCCGATCGGGCAAAAAACCAGGGACTAGTTCGCAAAAGTAGATTTTCGACAAAATTCAAAATGGCGGAAAATCTATCATGGCGGAAATAAAATCGGAGATATACGTTTTGTTCGTCAGGCGTCCAGCTTTCCAATGATATAAGACACTTGAGTCTATGACTTACGGTCTAGGAGTTATGAGCAGTTTCGCGCTTTTGGTTGCTATAGCGCCACCTATGGGCCAATCGGGGTCATAATTTGATAACCTCTCCTCGATTTTTGTACTACCATATGGCAAAGTTTCAAAGCTCTAGCCCTTACGGTTTGGGCTGCACGATGCGTTTTACGGCAGAATAATAATAATAATAATTAAAGCTGCAAGCAGCATTTATCGGGGTTCAAGCAGTTAAGGCCTTTAAGGCATTTAAGCACAAAAGCATCAAAAGTTATTAAGATTTATTTAGCAAGCATGTAACCACTGACATAATAGATGGAAAAGACCATTTACAGCCAATACAGGCAATTTGCCATGGGATATATATGGTTTTAAAGCTTTTTAACAGTTATAGCGCCACCTATGCTCCGATCTCCATAGAATTGTTTACTGTGACCTCAAATTGAACCCATACACATGTGTACTGAGTTTGGTGAAGATATCTCATTTACTTCTTGAGTTATAGCCATTTGAGTAAAATAGGCTCCTCCCACAACGATTTGCCACATTCTAGAATTATTTAATATGATTCTAGCATGATTTACTATCATATACCATGTTCCAGAATGATTTATTAGGATTCTAGCATGATTTACCTTGATACACCTCATTTCAGTATTATTTACTATGATTTACAATGTTTCTAGCATGATTAACCACATTACTAGCAAATATGTGAAGTGTCAGTGCAAATGAGGTGATGAACACTGACAAAATATTATTGTGTTATAATAGTTAGTTATATACGTGATTTTTAGTGTGTGTCCAAGTATGAATGCAAAAGCACATGTAAAATATTTCATTATTAAGTAGACTGGCCAGCAGAGGGCAGTAGAAGACCACTTATTGGCTCACTTTCACTTTAAACCAGTTTTCTGCACTAAAGCAAACCAGTTTTTCCATGTTAACTCAATGCATGCTTACACACACACACACACACACACACACACACACACACACACACACACACACACACACACACACACACACACACACACAAACACACACACACACACACACACACACACACACACACACACACACACACACACACACACACATACACACACAGCATAGTTAACCATGATTTACCATGATATACCACGTTCTAGTATTATTTACCAGGAGATAAACGACAATCTAGGATTATTTACTTTGATTTACCATGTTTCTAGCCTGATTTATCACATTACTAGCAATTATTTGAAGTGTCAGTGCAAATAAAGTGGTTAACACTGACAAAATATGATTGTGTTATAATAGTTATTGCTATATAAGTGATTTTTTTAGTGTGTATTCAAGTATGAATGCAAGCACATGTTGAAATATTTCATTAATAAGTAGAATGGCCAGCAGAGGGCAGTAGAAGACCACTTATTGGCTCACTTTCACTTTAAACCAGTTTTCTGCACTAAAGCAAACCAGTTTATCCATGTTAACTCAATGCATGCTTACACACACACACACACACACACACAGCATAGTTAACCATGATTTACCATGATTTACCACATTACTAGCAATTATTTGAAGTGTCAGTGCAAATAAAGTGATTAACACTGACAAAATATGATTGTTATAATAGTTATTGCTATATAAGTGATTTTTAGTGTGTATTCAAGTATAAATGCAAGCACATGTGGAAAAATTTAATTAATAAGTAGAATGGCCAGCAGAGGGCAGTAGAAGACCACTTATTGGCTCACTTTCACTTTAAACCTCATGATTTTGACCAGTTTTCTGCACTAAAGCAAACCAGTGTTTCCATGTTAACTCAATAATGCATACTTGCTACATATGCTACACACAATAATGCTACACACACACACACACACACACACACACACACACACACACAAATGTTTCAGTGATATTGGTGTCACATTCACCTTCATCACATTCACCTTTTGTCTTCATCACATTCACCATCTGTCGTCATCACCTGCACCTGCTCCTCATCACCCTCCTCGTCATCACCTGCTCCTCATCATCATAACCGTCACCTGTTGTCCTTGTCTTGATCTGTGTATTTAAGTTCCCCTCTCATCCATTATCATTGTCGGTTATTGTTTGTGCACTAGCACTCTGTTATGTTTGTTTTCATGTTGGAAAATAAAACCTTTGTTATATTTGTACCACACACACACACACACACACACACACACACACACACACACACACACACACACACACACACACACACACACACACACACACACACACACACACACACCATCATTTATCATGATTTACCATGGCTGATACCAATACCAATATGAGAAAATGACTATTTTAAACAGCAGGGGGCAGTAAAATACCACTTATTGGCTTAACATGCCATTAATTCATATCATTTTCACCTTTTTAACTGTTATAGAGGCAAATTTTGTCCGATCTGTCTGAAAATTTTCATGCTTGTTCAGGGTGATATTTCACACGTTCTGACTTGTTTTTAAGAAGGTCTGAGCATTGATTAAAGAGATATAGGCTTTCGGGGACACTTGGTAAAGGCCAGATTTTGAAGTGAACCTATTATAGCTATCCAAATGAAGTAGTTCAACTTTTTCTGACAATTATTGATCTAGTGAGTCCAGAGAATTGTATTGCACTAGTTTTGAACATTATGATATGAAAATTATATGATCAGAGATGGAAAAGACCATTTACAGCCAATACAGGCAGTTTACCATAGGAAATATATGATTTTAAAGCTTTTTAACAGTTATAGCGCCACCTATCGTCCGATCTCCATAGAATTTTTCATGCTTGTTAATGATGTTATGTCACATATGCTTACCAATTTTTGTGAAGTTCTGAGTTTTTATTTAGGATTTATAGGCTTTTTAATGTATTTTGACACGCCCATTTTATAAATTACCCTATTACAGCCATCCAAATGCAAAAGTTCAACTTTTTTTTGATAATTATTGATCTAGAGAGTCCAGAGAATTGTCCTAGACTGGTCTGGTTCCGATCGGGCAAAAAACCTAGGACTAGTTCGCAAAAGTAGGTTTTTAACATATTAATGAATAATTAATGAACAGTTTGATTGACAGCAATGGTTCTTGAGGCAAAGTTGTTCAGGATGAGGAGATCTATCAAATGATATGCATATTGTGTGGATATTTGTAACACCACGTGATTACAGAGCCGTAAAACTCGTTAGCGCCAACTAGTGGCCGATTTCTTTCAAAATTCTTACAGACCTTTAGGGCCATGAGCCGAACATGCCCATTGAGTTTCGTTCCGATCGGCCTCCGTTAACCTTGTCTAATAGGTGCTCAAACTTCGTTGGCCAATGGCGGCCATGTTTTTTGAGATACGCCAATGTCCTCATACACATACATGGCACCTTGGACCAAGACACTGCATACCAATTTTCAAGTCAATCGAACTAACGGTCAGGTGGTTATAGCCTGTTTTATGTTTTTTTCATTTTATAGCGCCACCATGAGGCCAATCGTCGCGATTTTTTTACTGTGACCCCAGAGTAAGCTCATACACATGTGTACCAAGTTTGGTGAAGATACCTCATTTACATCGGGAGTTATAGCCATTTTAGTAAAATAGGCCCCTCCCACAACGTACGTTTTGGCGCCCCTTAGCGACCGTGAATCGAAATTTCCACTTTTTTTCGATAATTATTGATATTCAGTCTCCAGAGAACATTTCTGCACTAGTTTGGTTCCAATCGGGCAAAAAACCAGGGACTAGTTCGCAAAAGTAGATTTTTGACAAAATTCAAAATGGCGGAAAATCTATCATGGCGGAAATGAAATCGGAGATATACGTTTTGTTCGTCAGGCGTCCAGCTTTCCAATGATATAAGACACTTGAGTCTACGACATACGGTCTAGGAGTTATGAGCAGGTTCGCGCTTTTGGTTGTTATAGCGCCACCTATGGGCCAATCGGGGTCATAATCTCTGAACCTTTCCTCGATTTTTGTACTACCATCTGTCAAAGTTTCAAAGTTCCAGCTCTTACGGTTTGGGCTGCACGATGCGTTTTACGGCAGAATAATAATAATAATAATAATTAAAGCTGCAAGCAGCATTTATCGGGGTTCAAGCATTTAAGGCCTTTAAGCACATAAGCATTTAAGACATTAAGTTTTATTTAGAAAGCTTTTAACCACTGAAATAATAGATGGAAAAGTCAATTTACAGCCAATACAGGCAATTTACCATAGGAAATATATGGTTTTCAAACCTTTTTAACAGTTATAGCGCCACCTATGGTTCGATCAACATGAAATTTGGCATGCTTGTTTAGAATATTATGGCACATATGCTCACCAATTTTCGTGAAGTTCTGATTTTTCGTGTAGGATTTATAAGCTTTTGAGTGCATTTTGCCACGCCCATTTTCTTTATGACCCAATTATAGCCATACGAAAAATTCAAAAGTTCAACTTTTTTTCGATAATTATTGATCAGGAGAGTCCAGAGAATTGTCCTAGACTGGTCTGGTTCCGATCGGGCGAAAAACCAGGGACTAGTTCGCAAAAGTAGGTTTTTAACATATTCGCAAATAATTAATGAACGATTTGATTGACAGCAATGGTTCTTGAGGCAATGTTGTTCAGCATGAGCAGATCTATCAAATGATATGCATTTTGTGACAATAAGTGTAACACCACGTGATTACAGAGCCGTAAAACTCGTTAGCGCCAACTAGTGGCCGATTTCTTTCAAAATTCTTACAGACCTCTAGGGCTATGAGTTGAACATGCCCATCGAGTTTCGTTCCGATCGGCCTCCGTTAACCTTGTCTAATAGGTGCTCAAACTTCATTGGCCGATGGCGGCCATGTTTTTTGAGATACACCAATGTCCTCATAGACATACATGACACCTTGGGCCAAGACACTGCATACCAATTTTCAAGTCAATCGGACTAACGGTCAGGTGGTTAAAGCCTGTTTTATGTTTTTTTCATGTTATAGCGCCACCATGTGGCCAATCGCCGCGATTTTTTTACTGTGACCTCAGATTGACCTCTTACACATGTGTACTGAGTTTGGTGAAGATACCTCATTTACTTCTGGAGTTATAGCCATTTTAGTAAAATAGGCCCCTCCCACAACGTACGTTTTGGCGCCCCTTACCGTCCGTGAATCGAAATTTCAACTTTTTTTCGATAATTATTGATATTCAGACGCCAGAGAACATTTCTGCACTGGTTTGGTTCCGATTGGGCGAAAAACCTAGGACTAGTTCGCAAAAGTAGGTTTTTAACAAAATTCAAAATGGCGGAAAATTTGCATACCGGAAATGAAATCGGAGATATACGTTTTGTTCGTCAGGCATCCAGCTTCCCAATGATATAAGACACTTGAGTCTACGACATACGGTCTAGGAGTTCTGAGCAGTTTCGCGCTTTTGGTTGCTGTAGCGCCACCTATGGGCCGATTTGGCTAAGTCCGTGTATCTGAGTAGCGAGCAATACTACTACCATTTGACCAAGTATCACGTCTCTAGGCCTTACGGTTTTGGCTGCACGATGCGTTTTAGGGAAGAATAATAATAATAATAAAAATCAGGGCAATTACAATAGGGTTTCAGCACTTCGTGCTTGAACCCCTAAAAATCAGCACAATTACAATAGGGTTTCAGCACTTCGTGCTTGAACCCCTAATAATAAAAATCAGTACAATTACAATAGGGTTTCAGCACTTCGTGCTTGAACCCCTAATTAAAGCTGCAAGCAGCATTTATCGGGGTTCAAGCAGTTAAGGCCTTTAAGGCATTTAAGCACAAAAGCATCAAAAGTTATTAAGATTTATTTAGCAAGCATGTAACCACTGACATAATAGATGGAAAAGACCATTTACAGCCAATACAGGCAATTTGCCATGGGATATATATGGTTTTAAAGCTTTTTAACAGTTATAGCGCCACCTATGCTCCGATCTCCATAGAATTGTTTACTGTGACCTCAAATTGAACCCATACACATGTGTACTGAGTTTGGTGAAGATATCTCATTTACTTCTTGAGTTATAGCCATTTGAGTAAAATAGGCTCCTCCCACAACGATTTGCCACATTCTAGAATTATTTAATATGATTCTAGCATGATTTACTATCATATACCATGTTCCAGAATGATTTATTAGGATTCTAGCATGATTTACCTTGATACACCTCATTTCAGTATTATTTACTATGATTTACAATGTTTCTAGCATGATTAACCACATTACTAGCAAATATGTGAAGTGTCAGTGCAAATGAGGTGATGAACACTGACAAAATATTATTGTGTTATAATAGTTAGTTATATACGTGATTTTTAGTGTGTGTCCAAGTATGAATGCAAAAGCACATGTAAAATATTTCATTATTAAGTAGAATGGCCAGCAGAGGGCAGTAGAAGACCACTTATTGGCTCACTTTCACTTTAAACCAGTTTTCTGCACTAAAGCAAACCAGTTTTTCCATGTTAACTCAATGCATGCTTACACACACACACACACACACACACACACACACACACACACACACACACAAACACACACACACACACACACACACACACACACACACACACACACACACACACACATACACACACAGCATAGTTAACCATGATTTACCATGATATACCACGTTCTAGTATTATTTACCAGGAGATAAACGACAATCTAGGATTATTTACTTTGATTTACCATGTTTCTAGCCTGATTTATCACATTACTAGCAATTATTTGAAGTGTCAGTGCAAATAAAGTGGTTAACACTGACAAAATATGATTGTGTTATAATAGTTATTGCTATATAAGTGATTTTTTTAGTGTGTATTCAAGTATGAATGCAAGCACATGTTGAAATATTTCATTAATAAGTAGAATGGCCAGCAGAGGGCAGTAGAAGACCACTTATTGGCTCACTTTCACTTTAAACCAGTTTTCTGCACTAAAGCAAACCAGTTTATCCATGTTAACTCAATGCATGCTTACACACACACACACACACACACACACACACACACACACACACACACACACACACACAGCATAGTTAACCATGATTTACCATGATTTACCACATTACTAGCAATTATTTGAAGTGTCAGTGCAAATAAAGTGATTAACACTGACAAAATATGATTATGTTATAATAGTTATTGCTATATAAGTGATTTTTAGTGTGTATTCAAGTATAAATGCAAGCACATGTGGAAAAATTTAATTAAGTAGAATGGCCAGCAGAGGGCAGTAGAAGACCACTTATTGGCTCACTTTCACTTTAAACCTCATGATTTTGACCAGTTTTCTGCACTAAAGCAAACCAGTGTTTCCATGTTAACTCAATAATGCATACTTGCTACATATGCTACACACAATAATGCTACACACACACACACACACACACACACACACACACACACACACACACACACACACACACACACACACACACACACACACACAAATGTTTCAGTGATATTGGTGTCACATTCACCTTCATCACATTCACCTTCTGTCTTCATCACATTCACCATCTGTCGTCATCACCTGCACCTGCTCCTCATCACCCTCCTCATCATCACCTGCTCCTCATCATCATAACCGTCACCTGTTGTCCTTGTCTTGATCTGTGTATTTAAGTTCCCCTCTCATCCATTATCATTGTCGGTTATTGTTTGTGCACTAGCACTCTGTTATGTTTGTTTTCATGTTGGAAATAAAACCTTTGTTATATTTGTACCACACACACACACACACACACCATCATTTATCATGATTTACCATGGCTGATACCAATACCAATATGAGAAAATGACTATTTTAAACAGCAGGGGGCAGTAAAATACCACTTATTGTCTTAACATGCCATTAAATCATATCATTTTCACCTTTTTAACTGTTATAGAGGCAAATTTTGTCCGATCTGTCTGAAAATTTTCATGCTTGTTCAGGGTGATATTTCACACGTTCTGACTTGTTTTTAAGAAGGTCTGAGCATTGATTAAAGAGATATAGGCTTTCGGGGACACTTGGTAAAGGCCAGATTTTGAAGTGAACCTATTATAGCTATCCAAATGAAGTAGTTCAACTTTTTCTGACAATTATTGATCTAGTGAGTCCAGAGAATTGTATTGCACTAGTTTTGAACATTATGATATGAAAATTATATGATCAGACATGGAAAAGACCATTTACAGCCAATACAGGCAGTTTACCATAGGAAATATATGGTTTTAAAGCTTTTTAACAGTTATAGCGCCAACTATTGTCCAATCTCCATAAAATTTTGCAAGCTTGTTTGTGATGTTATGACACATATGCTCACCAATTTTTGTGAAGTTCTGAGTTTTCATTTAGGATTTATAGGCTTTTGAGTGTATTTTGCCACACCCATTTTATAAATGACCCTATTACAGCCATACAAATACAAAAGTTCAACTTTTTTTTGATAATTATTCATTTAGAGAGTCCATAGAATTGTCCTAGACTGGTCTGGTTCCGATCGGGCAAAAAACCAGGGACTAGTTCGCAAAAGTAGGTTTTTAACATATTCATGAATATTTAATGAACGGTTTGATTGACAGCAATGGTTCTAGAGGCAAAGTTGTTCAGCATGAGCAGATCTATCAAATGATATGCATTTTGTGACAATATATCTAACACCACGTGATTACAGAGCCATAAAACTCGTTAGCGCCAACTAGTGGCCGATTTCTTTCAAAATTGTTACAGACCTCTAGGGCCATGAGTCGAACATGCCCACCGAGTTTCGTTCCGATCGGCCTCCGTTAACCTTGTCTAATAGGTGCTCAACTTCATTGGCCAATGGCGGCCATGTTTTTTGAGATACACCAATGTCCTCATAGACATACATGGCACCTTGGACCAAGACACTGCATACCAATTTTCAAGTCAATCGGACTAACGGTCAGGTGGTTATAGCCTGTTTTATGTTTTTTTCATGTTATAGCGCCACCAATTGCCGCGATTTTTTTACCGTGTCCTCAGATTGACCTCTTACATATGTGTACCAAGTTTGGTGAAAATACCTCATTTACTTCTGGAGTTATAGCCATTTTAGTAAAATAGGCTCCGCCCACAACGTTAATTTTGCGCCCCCTAGCGACCCTGAATCGAAATTTCAACTTTTTTTCGATAATTATTGATCTTCAGTCTCCAGAGAACAATTCTGCACTGGTTTGGTTCCGATCGAGCAAAAAACCAGGGACTAGTTCGCAAAAGTAGGTTTTCGACAAAATTCAAAATGGCGGAAAATCTATCATGACGGAAATGAAATCGGAGATATACGTTTTGTTCGTCAGACGACCAGCTTTCCAATGATATAAGACACTTGTGTCTACGACATACGGTCCAGGAGTTATGACCACTTTCGCGCTTTTGGTTGTTATAGCGCCACCTATGGGCCAATCGAGGTCATAATTTGATAACCTCTCCTCGATTTTTGTACTACCATCTGGCAAAGTTTCAAAGCTCTAGCCCTTACGGTTTGGGCTGCACGATGCGTTTTACGGCAGAATAATAATAATAATAATAATTAAAGCTGCAAGCAGCATTTATCGGGGTTCAAGCATTTAAGGCCTTTAGGCACATAAGCATTTAAGACATTAAGATTTATTTAGAAAGCTTTTAACCACTGAAATAATAGATGGAAAAGTCCATTTACAGCCAATACAGGCAATTTACCATAGGAAATATGTGTTTTTTAAAGCTTTTTAACAGTTATAGCACCATCTATAGTCCGATCTCCATGAAATTTTGCATGCTTGTTAATGATGTTATGGCACATAAGCTCACCAATTTTCGTGAAGTTCTGAGTTTTTGTTTAGGATTTATAGGCTTTTGAGTGCATTTTTCCACGCCCATTTTCTTTATGACCCAATATACCCATGCGAAAAATGCAAAAGTTCAACTTTTTTTTGATAATTATTGATCTTGAGAGTCCATAGAATTGTCCTAGACTCGTTTGGTTCTGATCGGGCGAAAAACCTAGGACTAGTTCGCAAAAGTAGGTTTTTAACATAATTACGAATATTTAATGAACGGTTTGATTGACAGCAATGGTTCTTGAGGCAAAGTTGTTCAACAAGAGGAGATCTATCAAATGGTATGCATTTTGTGACAATAAGTGTAACACCACGTGATTACAGAGCCATAAAACTCGTTAGCGCCAACTAGTGGCCGATTTCTTTTAAAATTCTTACAGACCTCTAGGGCCATGAGTCGAACATGCCCACCGAGTTTCGTTCCGATAGGCCTCCGTTAACCTTGTCTAATAGGTGCTCAAACTTCATTGGCCGATGGCGGCCATGTTTTTTGAGATACACCAATGTCCTCATAGACATACATGGCACCTTGGACCAAGACACTGCATACCAATTTTCAAGTCAATCGGACTAACGGTCAGGTGGTTATAGCCTGTTTTATGTTTTTTTCATGTTATAGCGCCACCATGTGACCAATCGCCGCGATTTTTTTACCGTGACCTCATATTGACGTCTTACACATGTGTACCAGGTTTGGTTAAAATACCTCTTTTACTTCTGGAGTTATAGCCATTTTAGTAAAATAGGCTCCTCCCACAACGTTAATTTTGCACCCCCTAGCGACCGTGAATCGAAATTTCAACTTTTTTTTGATAATTATTGATATTCAGACTCCAGAGAACAATTCTGCACTGGTTTGGTTCCGATCGGGCAAAAAACCAGGGACTAGTTCGCAAAAGTAGATTTTCGACAAAATTCAAAATGGCGGAAAATCTATCATGGCGGAAATAAAATCGGAGATATACGTTTTGTTCGTCAGGCGTCCAGCTTTCCAATGATATAAGACACTTGAGTCTATGACTTACGGTCTAGGAGTTATGAGCAGTTTCGCGCTTTTGGTTGCTATAGCGCCACCTATGGGCCAATCGGGGTCATAATTTGATAACCTCTCCTCGATTTTTGTACTACCATATGGCAAAGTTTCAAAGCTCTAGCCCTTACGGTTTGGGCTGCACGATGCGTTTTACGGCAGAATAATAATAATAATAATAATAATAATTAAAGCTGCAAGCAGCATTTATCGGGGTTCAAGCAGTTAAGGCCTTTCAGGCATTTAAGCACAAAAGCATCAAAAGTTATTAAGATTTATTTAGCAAGCATGTAACCACTGACATAATAGATGGAAAAGACCATTTACAGCCAATACAGGCAATTTGCCATGGGATATATATGGTTTTAAAGCTTTTTAACAGTTATAGCGCCACCTATGCTCCGATCTCCATAGAATTGTTTACTGTGACCTCAAATTGAACCCATACACATGTGTACTGAGTTTGGTGAAGATATCTCATTTACTTCTTGAGTTATAGCCATTTGAGTAAAATAGGCTCCTCCCACAACGATTTGCCACATTCTAGAATTATTTAATATGATTCTAGCATGATTTACTATCATATACCATGTTCCAGAATGATTTATTAGGATTCTAGCATGATTTACCTTGATACACCTCATTTCAGTATTATTTACTATGATTTACAATGTTTCTAGCATGATTAACCACATTACTAGCAAATATGTGAAGTGTCAGTGCAAATGAGGTGATGAACACTGACAAAATATTATTGTGTTATAATAGTTAGTTATATACGTGATTTTTAGTGTGTGTCCAAGTATGAATGCAAAAGCACATGTAAAATATTTCATTATTAAGTAGAATGGCCAGCAGAGGGCAGTAGAAGACCACTTATTGGCTCACTTTCACTTTAAACCAGTTTTCTGCACTAAAGCAAACCAGTTTTTCCATGTTAACTCAATGCATGCTTACACACACACACACACACACACACACACACACACACACACACACACACACACACACACACACACAAACACACACACACACACACACACACACACACATACACACGCAGCATAGTTAACCATGATTTACCATGATATACCACGTTCTAGTATTATTTACCAGGAGATAAACGACAATCTAGGATTATTTACTTTGATTTACCATGTTTCTAGCCTGATTTATCACATTACTAGCAATTATTTGAAGTGTCAGTGCAAATAAAGTGGTTAACACTGACAAAATATGATTGTGTTATAATAGTTATTGCTATATAAGTGATTTTTTTAGTGTGTATTCAAGTATGAATGCAAGCACATGTTGAAATATTTCATTAATAAGTAGAATGGCCAGCAGAGGGCAATAGAAGACCACTTATTGGCTCACTTTCACTTTAAACCAGTTTTCTGCACTAAAGCAAACCAGTTTATCCATGTTAACTCAATGCATGCTTACACACACACACACACACACACACACACACACACACACACACACACACACACACACACACAGCATAGTTAACCATGATTTACCATGATTTACCACATTACTAGCAATTATTTGAAGTGTCAGTGCAAATAAAGTGATTAACACTGACAAAATATGATTATGTTATAATAGTTATTGCTATATAAGTGATTTTTAGTGTGTATTCAAGTATAAATGCAAGCACATGTGGAAAAATTTAATTAAGTAGAATGGCCAGCAGAGGGCAGTAGAAGACCACTTATTGGCTCACTTTCACTTTAAACCTCATGATTTTGACCAGTTTTCTGCACTAAAGCAAACCAGTGTTTCCATGTTAACTCAATAATGCATACTTGCTACATATGCTACACACAATAATGCTACACACACACACACACACACACACACACACACACACACACACACAAATGTTTCAGTGATATTGGTGTCACATTCACCTTCATCACATTCACCTTCTGTCTTCATCACATTCACCATCTGTCGTCATCACCTGCACCTGCTCCTCATCACCCTCCTCATCATCACCTGCTCCTCATCATCATAACCGTCACCTGTTGTCCTTGTCTTGATCTGTGTATTTAAGTTCCCCTCTCATCCATTATCATTGTCGGTTATTTTTTGTTCACTAGCACTCTGTTATGTTTGTTTTCATGTTGGAAAATAAAACCTTTGTTATATTTGTACCACACACACACACACACACACACACACACACACACACACACACACACACACACACACACACACACACACACACACACACACACACACACACCATCATTTATCATGATTTACCATGGCTGATACCAATACCAATATGAGAAAATGACTATTTTAAACAGCAGGGGGCAGTAAAATACCACTTATTGGCTTAACATGCCATTAATTCATATCATTTTCACCTTTTTAACTGTTATAGAGGCAAATTTTGTCCGATCTGTCTGAAAATGTTCATGCTTGTTCAGGGTGATATTTCACACGTTCTGACTTGTTTTTAAGAAGGTCTGAGCATTGATTAAAGAGATATAGGCTTTCGGGGACACTTGGTAAAGGCCAGATTTTGAAGTGAACCTATTATAGCTATCCAAATGAAGTAGTTCAACTTTTTCTGACAATTATTGATCTAGTGAGTCCAGAGAATTGTATTGCACTAGTTTTGAACATTATGATATGAAAATTATATGATCAGAGATGGAAAAGACCATTTACAGCCAATACAGGCAGTTTACCATAGGAAATATATGATTTTAAAGCTTTTTAACAGTTATAGCGCCACCTATCGTCCGATCTCCATAGAATTTTTCATGCTTGTTAATGATGTTATGTCACATATGCTGACCAATTTTTGTGAAGTTCTGAGTTTTTATTTAGGATTTATAGGCTTTTTAATGTATTTTGACACGCCCATTTTATAAATTACCCTATTACAGCCATCCACATGCAAAAGTTCTACTTTTTTTTGATAATTATTGATCTAGAGAGTCCAGAGAATTGTCCTAGACTGGTCTGGTTCCGATCGGGCAAAAAACCTAGGACTAGTTCGCAAAAGTAGGTTTTTAACATATTAATGAATAATTAATGAACAGTTTGATTGACAGCAATGGTTCTTGAGGCAAAGTTGTTCAGGATGAGGAGATCTATCAAATGATATGCATATTGTGTGGATATTTGTAACACCACGTGATTACAGAGCCGTAAAACTCGTTAGCGCCAACTAGTGGCCGATTTCTTTCAAAATTCTTACAGACCTTTAGGGCCATGAGCCGAACATGCCCATTGAGTTTCGTTCCGATCGGCCTCCGTTAACCTTGTCTAATAGGTGCTCAAACTTCGTTGGCCAATGGCGGCCATGTTTTTTGAGATACGCCAATGTCCTCATAGACATACATGGCACCTTAGACCAAGACACTGCATACCAATTTTCAAGTCAATCGGACTAACGGTCAGGTGGTTATAGCCTGTTTTAAGTTTTTTTCATTTTATAGCGCCACCATGTGGCCAATCGTCGCGATTTTTTTACTGTGACCCCAGAGTAAGCTCATACACATGTGTACCAAGTTTGGTGAAGATACCTCATTTACATCGGGAGTTATAGCCATTTTAGTAAAATAGGCCCCTCCCACAACGTACGTTTTGGCGCCCCTTAGCGACCGTGAATCGAAATTTCCACTTTTTTTCGATAATTATTGATAATCAGTCTCCAGAGAACATTTCTGCACTAGTTTGGTTCCAATCGGGCAAAAAACCAGGGACTAGTTCGCAAAAGTAGATTTTTGACAAAATTCAAAATGGCGGAAAATCTATCATGGCGGAAATGAAATCGGAGATATACGTTTTGTTTGTCAGGCGTCCAGCTTTCCAATGATATAAGACACTTGAGTCTACGACATACGGTGTAGGAGTTATGAGCAGTTTCGCGCTTTTGGTTGTTATAGCGCCACCTATGGGCCAATCGGGGTCATAATCTCTGAACCTTTCCTCGATTTTTGTACTACCATCTGTCAAAGTTTCAAAGTTCCAGCTCTTACGGTTTGGGCTGCACGATGCGTTTTACGGCGGAATAATAATAATAACAAGCAGCATTTATCGGGGTTCAAGCATTTAAGGCCTTTAGGCACATAAGCATTTAAGACATTAAGATTTATTTAGAAAGCTTTTAACCACTGAAATAATAGATGGAAAAGTCCATTTACAGCCAATACAGGCAATTTACCATAGGAAATATGTGTTTTTTAAAGCTTTTTAACAGTTATAGCACCATCTATAGTCCGATCTCCATGAAATTTTGCATGCTTGTTAATGATGTTATGGCACATAAGCTCACCAATTTTCGTGAAGTTCTGAGTTTTCGTTTAGGATTTATAGGCTTTTGAGTGCATTTTGCCACGCCCATTTTCTTTATGACCCAATATACCCATGCGAAAAATGCAAAAGTTCAACTTTTTTTTGATAATTATTGATCTTGAGAGTCCATAGAATTGTCCTAGACTCGTTTGGTTCTGATCGGGCGAAAAACCTAGGACTAGTTCGCAAAAGTAGGTTTTTAACATAATTACGAATATTTAATGAACGGTTTGATTGACAGCAATGGTTCTTGAGGCAAAGTTGTTCAACAAGAGGAGATCTATCAAATGGTATGCATTTTGTGACAATAAGTGTAACACCACGTGATTACAGAGCCATAAAACTCGTTAGCGCCAACTAGTGGCCGATTTCTTTTAAAATTCTTACAGACCTCTAGGGCCATGAGTCGAACATGCCCACCGAGTTTCGTTCCGATAGGCCTCCGTTAACCTTGTCTAATAGGTGCTCAAACTTCATTGGCCGATGGCGGCCATGTTTTTTGAGATACACCAATGTCCTCATAGACATACATGGCACCTTGGACCAAGACACTGCATACCAATTTTCAAGTCAATCGGACTAACGGTCAGGTGGTTATAGCCTGTTTTATGTTTTTTTCATGTTATAGCGCCACCATGTGACCAATCGCCGCGATTTTTTTACCGTGACCTCATATTGACGTCTTACACATGTGTACCAGGTTTGGTTAAAATACCTCTTTTACTTCTGGAGTTATAGCCATTTTAGTAAAATAGGCTCCTCCCACAACGTTAATTTTGCACCCCCTAGCGACCGTGAATCGAAATTTCAACTTTTTTTTGATAATTATTGATATTCAGACTCCAGAGAACAATTCTGCACTGGTTTGGTTCCGATCGGGCAAAAAACCAGGGACTAGTTTGCAAAAGTAGATTTTCGACAAAATTCAAAATGGCGGAAAATCTATCATGGCGGAAATAAAATCGGAGATATACGTTTTGTTCGTCAGGCGTCCAGCTTTCCAATGATATAAGACACTTGAGTCTATGACTTACGGTCTAGGAGTTATGAGCAGTTTCGCGCTTTTGGTTGCTATAGCGCCACCTATGGGCCAATCGGGGTCATAATTTGATAACCTCTCCTCGATTTTTGTACTACCATATGGCAAAGTTTCAAAGCTCTAGCCCTTACGGTTTGGGCTGCACGATGCGTTTTACGGCAGAATAATAATAATAATAATAATAATAAAAATCAGCACAATTACAATAGGGTTTCAGCACTTCGTGCTTGAACCCCTAAAAATCAGCACAATTACAATAGGGTTTCAGCACTTCGTGCTTGAACCCCTAATAATAAAAATCAGCACAATTACAATAGGGTTTCAGCACTTCGTGCTTGAACCCCTAATAATAATTAAAGCTGCTAGCAGCATTTATCGGGGTTCAAGCAGTTAAGGCCTTTAAGGCATTTAAGCATTTAAGACATTAAGATTTATTGAGAAAGCTTTTAACCACTGAAATAATAGATGGAAAAGTCCATTTACAGCCAATACAGGCAATTTACCATAGGAAATATGTTTTTCAAAGCTTTTTGACAGATTTACCATGATTTACCACATTACTAGCAATTATGTGAAGTGTCAGTGTAAATGAAGTGATAAACACTGACAAAATATGATTGTGTTATAATAGTTATTGTTATATAAGTGATTTTTTAGTGTGTGTCCAAGTATGAATGCAAAAGCTCATGTGAAAATATTTCATTAATAAAAGTTAATAAGTAGAATGGCCAGCAGAGGGCACTAGAAGACTACTTATTGGCTCACTTTAACTTTAAACCTCATGATTTTCACCAGTTTTCTGCACTAAAGCAAACCAGTTTTTCCATGTTAACTCAATAATGCATGCTTACACACACACACACACACACACACACACACACACACACACACACACACACACACAGTTTACCATGATTTACCATGATATACCACGTTCTAGAATGATTTATCAGGAGATAAACCACATTCTAGTATTATTTACTATGATTTACCATGTTTCTAGCGTGATTTACCACATAACTAGCAATTATGTGAAGTGTCAGTGCAAATGAAGTTATAAACACTGACAAAATATGATTTTGTTATAATAGTTATTGTTATATAAGTGATTTGCACAAAGCACATGTGAAAATATTTCATAAGTAGAATGGTCAGCAGAGGGCACTAGAAGACCACTTATTGGCTCAGTTTCACTTTATTTTCATTATTTTTACCAGTTTTCTGCACTAAAGCAAACCAGTTTCTCCATGTTAACTCAATAATGCATGCTTACACACACACAATATTGACCAAAATAATCGTGATTATGATTTTTGCTATAATCGAGCAGCCCTGCTTACACAACACACAGACACACACGCACGCACACACAGCGGTCTCCTGCATAGTTATTAAGATCATAATCATCGTTGCATTATAAGCTGACTCTTAAGAACTGTATTGTTTGGGATCCCAGTGGATACATGCGCGTCTGCGGATTTTGCTTATAGGTTTCGTGCTGTACAACGTTGTAACTATTTGTTTGCTAATTTGTTGTGTAAGTGGTGAAGATCATTGAATTTAATGTATTATCGGTGTTGTAGTGATGGGAAGTTTGTATCATTTTATTGACGAACCAATCGTATTCGAGTTATTTAGTTTATTTAAGTGTATTAAACTTTTAACATCCAAATTCCACCCAACACATCTACCTACGCAATGTTGATCATATTCCGAATTAAAACATCATTATAATGCTGCCAAAGATACTAGGAACATAATGGATTTACCTTCAGAGTTTTTCGTTCATTTGTCACGTGCAGACGCAATAAACAGATCGTTCATAAATCGTCACTAAGAATAAATACCTGTAGTCTATGTGGTATATCGTATTTCTTGTTTTTTCGTTGTTATTGGGCGCCGCAGTCCCTGGGTTTACTTTTCTGAATGAAATGGTGGTCTTTTACGTTGTATGTTGCACTTTGCCCCTACTTGTCTGGATGTGTATTGTTTCAGTGACACACATTTTAAAGTAGCACCAGGTAACTTTTCAACCTTCATAATATATTTCCAAGACTCTTGTGATGGTACATCGACTTAAAATAGGTTGAATGACACGTCTGCCATAGCCTGACGGGGTCTGTATCGTTTTTAATCGTACTTTTAAACTTCGGGTTTCGGGTAGTAACCCGCGAGAACAAAAAGAACTACAAAATTCGACTGCTTTACGGCATAGGCTACCTCACTTCCCCCAACACGTCCTCACATGCTATTGGCCTTGTAAATAACGTTATATTGCTTATATTGTACATCACTCGGACAAGCTTTCACTCGTTGGTGTGAGCTAAAAAGCACCTGGCGTTCTTGTTGATGGATTAGTAGACATCTTTGGAGGCTAGCTGTGCTTGTTCGATGTCCGACGATTTGTAACGCGTTGTGTTTATTCCCCAATCGAACTCGTGTAACTGTCTGTCACATGTTCTACCGTCCACAGCATTACTTGATAGACAAAAATAGGACAAGAATGAGCATCAAACAGAAACAACTCGCTTACGGGGTGTTCGAGGCGCACATACAATACAGACTGCCGACAGTTCAACAGGGCACGCACAGCTCTTAAAGGGGCCACACCTTATTTCCACTCGTTACAGCTTCCATCCGACTGAACAGGGACCGACAGGGGATCAGGCCGTGAGTGAAGAGACTGCTGCGTGAGTGGTATTTACGACAGTAACGTTAATTACAAGTAGTCCACAGCGACTCTAGGGGTCGTTGTTTGACCAAAACAGAAATCTTACCTAGTGGGGATTTAACTGTAATGCAAAATGGTTATTACAATATTTGGCATTATTCAAACGTGAGATTTTTCTTTTCTTTTTTTTTGAAAATGTAGTAAACAGTTTAAAGTAAAACAAATTGTCTTTGGACAACATGTTTGTGAAGGAGTTTAAAGAAAATATTGTGGCATTGAATATTGCTGTTGAATTTTTTTATTTTTCAGAACCAGATCATTTATGAACATTAAATAACATTAAGGAACACATGAATTATCAAGTTATCAAAAATAAATGGAAAAGCAAAGTGTTAGTTAACAATTGTGTAAAAAAAAAAAAGAAAGAAAAAAGATTCATTGTCAGGGTAAAATTGGAAATAAAAAAGTCTTCAAATATTAGGTGAACAGAAGTTATAATAAAACAATAAATTAAAGTGTAAGAATTAAAGTGATAGAACAAAAACATTTGTACATTAACAGACTGAATTATAAAACATACAATTATAGAACACATGTTAGTTAGGCCTACAATAAATGTATCAGAGTATAATCAAAACAGTTTAACGGTTAATAATAATAATAATTTTCAGGTTGTACAATGAAATAAAATAAAATAAAATACCATGACTATGTATTAATGTATGTTTGTGTATGTTATGTCTGTAATGTGTATGTCTAAAGGGTTAGTTCATTACTAACCCTAACCCTAACTAACCGTTTATTGTGCCTTAAAGGGATTGTTCACCTAACCATGGTGACATGTCTACTGATCTTTGGGGGGTTTTGTTTGTTTTGGTTCTACTTCTACGTGTTGTGTAGGAGAAGAATTTCTTTTATCACCTGGGACTTTTGATTCTGAGGTTTGAGAGAATGACACTAAATCTGTGACGGTGCAAAGTTCGCCATCTATGTCATGTGTTGAGGTGACTTCAATTGTGTTGATTGATTGATTCATTTCTATGACATGATTGTCGTCTGTGTAAGTCACAGTCACAGGCCCACATGTTAA
The DNA here is from genome assembly GCF_964197995.2 of Scardinius erythrophthalmus. Taxonomy (NCBI): domain Eukaryota; kingdom Metazoa; phylum Chordata; class Actinopteri; order Cypriniformes; family Leuciscidae; genus Scardinius; species Scardinius erythrophthalmus. The sequence continues at coordinate 79,906 of NW_028296389.1, forward strand.
AAGAAATTCTTCAATGTCCTGTGCATCTAGGAATTGTGTGCTTTGTTTTCTAATGAATCTAGTCAGCACAGAATTTGCAATTGTCAATGACAGCTCATTCTCTTCAAGCTTCAAAATCAATGTGCCATTACATTTTGAAATGTAACTCTCCTGTTTCCTCAGTATCTTACAGGTAGTGCACCTGTGAAAATTTAACTTTGTGTTGAAGTCTGATTGTGTGCTGTGACACTTGGGACACAGTTTTTTCATGGAAATTGTGCTGCCCTCTATTGTTTGTGTAATTGTGTTCGTTTGTGTATCAACATCTTCTGTGTCTGATGTGGTGGGCAATACAACTGTTGTGTTTTGTTGTGTAATTTTTGTGTTTCTTGTGGTTGTCAGGTATGTTTTACCACTAAATGTTCTGGTTGACAGGTTTGTAAATTCGTAAGTTGTACCAATTTTTACCATATCTATCTGATTGTCCCATAGGGACAGCTGAATCATTCCTGTTTGGTCTCCTATTCTGCAGGACTTGACTTCGCTCTCTGTGTCCCGGATGGTCATCATGGTGCTTGTTTTGTTGAGGCTCGAAATTGTTGCGTTGAGTTTCAAAACCTGTAAAGTAGAGTAAATAGTTAATAATTTATTTAAAACAAACAACCTATAACCAGTGTGTTTGAGTGCCACATTTTAAACTATAAGGTGTTACTGAAGAACAGTGAGTAGTGAAATTCCTCAGGATAAACATGTTATTCACAACTATCAGAAATCATAACAGCTGTGGTTTATATATATATATATATATATATATATAGTTCACTACTATATATATATATATATATATATATATATATATATATATATATACATACACACATACATACATACACACACACAAAATTATTTTAATAAAGACTGTTTATTTGTGGAATAACATTTGTGAAATACTTTATTCATGGCATACTGTAAGTTAAAACCATGTAGTTTTTTTATGCCTCTTTACAAACATTTTGCAGATTCTGTAAATTGTATGTAAACATTTGTTACAATTTGTATTTCAATTTAAAGCAGTATAGTTATGATGGTTAAATATTATGGTTTGGTTTAAAAGATAGGTTTAAGACTAAACCAGGATTAGGTTTTAGTTCAAATAGGAGTTTTAAGTAGCTTTTATAATTTGCCTTTTTAAAAAACGTACTGGTGTGCATCTTGAGACAAAACAATGGCACTGACCTATTTTAATGTCCTATTTGATGTCAAAAGTAAGGCATAATCCTGGGTTAATATAAGCCCTGTCTGTGAAACTGGGTTTGAAAGTTTTAGTATATAAACATTACATAATATTAATAATTAAAAAAATCATAATATAATACATTTATTGTATCTAGGCTACAGCTTTATGATATATTAGTTAAATGGATCATTTAATAAGCTTTATTTTTTATTTCTACATTATTATATCACAACTTTATATTATTCACTTACCGTTTGGCGACTTGGCATTTTGGATATGTCAGCTATGTTCAGCTGAGTCTCTTGAGGAGGTTTGCAGGGGAAGTCCAGTCCACTTGTCACGTCTACAGTTGTTTCTCGTGTGCATTGTACGTCGAAATCTTCGTTGTGAGCTAAAAAGTAGAGTACGTAGATGTATTGTGAGTTCATTTATATGGGAACAATAAGAAAACAGGTAGTCCATTTTGTAATTGTATTCATTATAAATGTAGCAATTATATTGGGTACAGAAATGTAAATGTAACAACTGATGATCAGTATGAATTTAATATACAGGGTGGGCCATTTATATGGATACACCGTAATAACATGGGAATGGTTGGTGATATTAAAGTCCTGTTTGTGGTACATTAGTATATGTGAGAGGGCAAACTCCTCAAGATGGGTGGTGCCCCCTCACATATACTAATGTGCCACAAACAGGACTTTCATATCACCAACCATTCCCATGTTATTACGGTGTATCCATATAAATGGCCCACCCTGTAGAATAAGCTTTGCAGTTTTGTTTGATTAACATGAATTACAGTAAGACAGTAGGTATTTATAATGTGAAGGCAATTAAGATAGAATTAATGCACAGATTGATACACATGATTTATTTTTGGACTCTTCGTGATCACTTGAGACACAATATGGGTATTTTGACATGTTGTGTGTCCATCAATGTACATGGATACGCAAAAGATAATCAACTTGGACTTCGCGCTCTATCTGAATGTGATCCACTTTGTGAGTGAGCGTGCTTTGGGTGCGGTTGTGAGCGAGTAATTAAACACCACTGTCTTTTCCAGATGTAGTCTCGTTTAAAATCAATGGGTAACAGTTAACCGACTACGAAAAAAAAATGCAAATGATAATGTTTCTTGAATCACATGCTGAAGCGCAAGTGGTTCACGGATCAACTACGATCCGTTTAACCCCTTATTGAAAGTGGTACAGTTTGCAGGAACTATTCAAAAAAAATCCCGCTGTGTAATAACGAAGAGATATTCGTTGGATAAAACAATTGTTGTATAAAACCGTGGTTTCTTGTAAAGACAAAAAAGTTCGTATGACTTTCTCAATGGTAAAGCATAGGACGTAATATATCGTGTTTAATAGCTTTACAAAATATGTAGGTTATTTCTTGTAATTTAGCTTAATTGTGTATCAGTTAATAAACATTTAAATGTGTACTGTTTTTGGTACCAATTAATACATTTGTAATAGTTTACATAGAATAAAATTATGTAGCCTAATGTTGATAAATGGGATAATAATCTTTTTTATTATTATTATTATTGTAAAGTTATACACATACTTACCAATTGTTTTTCTTGCATTTCTCAGTTTGACCGGGGTCTTGTTTCTCTCTGCCGTGATGATGCTGTTGTGTTTTTCAGGCGTGAAAAATACAGCCTGATGGTATTCTTGTCTCGATGTTTGTATTGTACAATTAAAATACCGATTATTTTTTTTTGATGTTTTTATTGGCGAAACTGAATGAAAATATCCAGTTATTGGGTCGTCTTCTTTGTTTGCGTTTTTCTCCATTTCTAAATGTTTCTTTAGAAGTGTTGCCGATTTGGCGGGCTGGTGTCTTCTTGAGCGCAATTGAAGCTGTTTTTGAATATTGCGGGTTTTATATTCGTATTTTTCAAATTGAGATGACGTATACGCCTGCTTGTTTTTGATTCGCTGAAATCCAGTTAATGTTTTTTTGTAAAGAATTGGCAGCCTATCAGATTAAAACTACGTTAGTTTGAATATAACATGATAAGATTTACAATCGAAATTACGTTTATAAAATGGATATCGTTTAAGAATAATGAATTTAATTTAAGTGTTTTTTTTTTTTTTTTTTTTAATGTAGATTTAAAAAAAAGGTACTGTATATGTTAGGCTATTTGATTTGTCATCAGATAAACTGATGTTAAACATTCTATTTTTTAAAAAAAGTTTTAGGGTTAGGCTATTGGTGATGGAATATTCGCATAGGATAGGACACAGGTTTGTATTATAAGAATGGGATAAATTTGAAATATTTGAGTGAGGTATAATGTCTTGGTGGACCACTCATGGCTCACTTTAATTTTAAACGTTTGGGGTTTTACAGCGTAATCTTCACAAACGTATGACACATTTCCATGTTAATAATGGTAGCCTACATGCACATAAAAGGAAATTTCATATGTGTAATGGTTTTATAAAAAGATATTGACATTTTCAAGCCGTTAATCCTTAAATTGCGTATATCAGAAAATCTTTGTGCATTAATACATTTTTAATAATAATAATAATAAAAATGTAATAAAAAAAATGCTTCTGTTTGTGGCTTGGTAATAATGTGTAAACGTTGTCATAATGTAGATAAAACTAGAGCCGTTTTGAAACATTTTTATGAATGACACTGAGTCAAATAAAAAAAAAAAAAAAAAAAAAAAAGCCCAAAGTTCTGCAAATAGCCTAAAACATTGAACTGATATATTTTGATTGTAAATGTTCATGCATCATACGATTTGTTGATTTAACAAATTTGTTTATTAAACTTCAAAAATGTTCACTGTTTTGTTAATTGGAGGAAATAGTCTGTTTTGTTTTATTTATTTATATTAAACGCATGCGTGGCGGATTCCAAGTGTTGCTGGTGAGAAATTCGGTAGCTGCATGTGTACTTTCAATTTAGCGTTTCTTCAGAATCACTGGTATGTATTAGTAATTTTTTTTATAACAGTGTTATTTGTCATGTAATATTGTATGTTGTGGTGTTCCCAAACTGATTATTTGCTTAATTTGATTTAATGGCGTTGCTGATTTCGGCACCTTTGGGTGCTTTCTAATGCGGATGTTAACAAACGGTGTCTTGTTTATTCAATTAATCGTTTCTGCAGAGTATGTATTAACGACTCATTGACGGGAATTGTGATGTTTGTGTTTACAGCAACTTGTTTGGTATTTGTTACCGCCGGCGCTCCCTAGAAGACTACATTACCTATCGATCACCGCTTTAAAACTACAGCAAACTACGGCAAGTCATATAAATCAAAATACAAAACACGTTTTTTTCTTTTTCCGTGGTGGTTCTCCAAGCATTACAAATGGTATACTTACATAACGGTAGTTTAAGTGTTTTAAAAAAAGAATTTGTTTATAATTTACTTATATATTTAAGTTTTATGTTGTTATAACATATATTTTGTATATAATCTAATTTAGCAGTGTTGCTGATTTCATTGAAATGAAAAGAAAGTACATTTAATAATATTAATGTTAAGTATTAATTTGTCCCAAAAGGGATAGTTAACACAAAAATCTAAATTCTGTTATTTACTCATTTTCAAGTTGTCTCAAATGTGTATGAATTTCTTTCTTCTGGTGACCACACAAGATATTGTGAAGAATGTTAATAATGAAATAGTTGAAAGTAGTCTTTGAATGCCATAATATTTTATGGCTACTGTCAACTCTTTGATTACCATAATACTTCAAAAGAAACTTCTTTTGTGTTCAATTTAACGGAAAATAAATGATAACTGACTGTTCATTTTTGAGTGAAGTAAACCTTTAGACTTTTTATAACATACAGTACCAGTCAAAAGTTTGGAAACATTACTATTTTTAATGCTTTTGAAAGAAGTCTCTTATGCTCATCAAGCCTGCAGTTAAAAAAAAAAAAACAGTAATATTATGAAATATTATTACAATTTAAAATAATGGTTCTCTTTTTTAATATACTTTAAAATGTAATTTATTTTTGTGATGCAAAGCTGAATTTTCATCAGCAAGTACTCCAGTCTTTGGTGTCTTATGATCCTTCAGAAATCATTCTAATATGATGATTTATGATCAATGTTGGAAACAGTTGTGCTGCTTAATATTTTTTTATAACCTGAGATACTTTTTTCAGGATTATTTGATGAATAAAAAGTTAAAAAGAACTGTATTTATTTAGAATAGAAATCTTTTGTAACAATATACACTACCGTTCAAAAGTTTGGGAACAATAACTATTTTTTTTTTTTAAGAAATTAGTTTAATTCAACAAGGATGCGTTAAATTGATAAAAGGTGATGGTAACGATTTAGCATGCGTGGCGGATTCCAAGTGTTGCTGGTGAGAAATTCGGTAGCTGCATGTGTACTTTCAATTTAGCGTTTCTTCAGAATCACTGGTATGTTTCTTCAGAATCACTGGTATATCACTGGTATGCTTTTGAAAGAAGTCTCTTATGCTCATCAAGCCTGCAGTTAAAAAAAAAAAAACAGTAATATTATGAAATATTATTACAATTTAAAATAATGGTTCTCTTTTTTAATATACTTTAAAATGTAATTTATTTTTGTGATGCAAAGCTGAATTTTCATCAGCAAGTACTCCAGTCTTTGGTGTCTTATGATCCTTCAGAAATCATTCTAATATGATGATTTATGATCAATGTTGGAAACAGTTGTGCTGCTTAATATTTTTTTATAACCTGAGATACTTTTTTCAGGATTATTTGATGAATAAAAAGTTAAAAAGAACTGTATTTATTTAGAATAGAAATCTTTTGTAACAATATACACTACCGTTCAAAAGTTTGGGAACAATAACTATTTTTTTTTTTTAAGAAATTAGTTTAATTCAACAAGGATGCGTTAAATTGATAAAAGGTGATGGTAACGATTTATATTGTTAGAAATGTTTTTATTTTGAATAAATGCTGTTTTTATGAATAAATGCTGTTAACATTTTACTCATCAATGAATCCTGAAAAAAGTATCAAATCATCATATTAGAATGATTTCTAAAGGATCATAAGACACCAAAGATTGGAGTACTTGCTGATGAAAAATCAGCTTTGCATCACAAAAATAAATTACATTTCAAAGTATATTAAAAAAGAGAACCATTATTTTAAATTGTAATAATATTTCATAATATTACTGTTTTTTTTTTTTTTTTTTTTTTTTTTTTAAACTGCAGGATTGATGAGCATAAGAGACTTCTTGCAAAAGCATTAAAAATAGTAATGTTTCCAAACTTTTGACTGGTACTGTACATTGGTATGTACAATTGATTGAGTTAAATTAAAATGCAAGACTTGGTACTATAATGTCATTGCTGTGCATTGCACACAAACTATTTAAATAAAGTTATTTGACATTTTTTATGGTTGCTGTTTTATTCTATTATATGAAATATAATGATTCAATTTGTCCTATAGCCTAGATAATAGGTGTATTTGTGTTCAGCCAACATAAAATTTAATTCTGTAATTCATTAGGTAAACATGATTATGTTGTCACAATTTATGATTTTAATGTAATATTTCAAGTTGGGTAAAGTTCAGTCTCTGTAGTTAACTTAAAGAGTTTGTGATGTGTTACCGTATCATTTAAAGCTGACAACTTTTTTCACAGTCCAAAAATGTAAGGGGTTAAAGAATATTACTTGATACACTCTTAACATGTGTGCACATACATTTTTTGTGCTTACACACACACACACACACACACACACACACACACACACACACACATATATATATGTTGGTACACTCATTATGAGGACATTTAGGTGTAATGGGTTTTAATATATGCTAATGACATTTTCTTGCTCCTTAACTGCACATCCCAGAAAACTTGAGCATTTTCATTCACTAGAGGGCGCGAGCTGTATTGTTCTTCCGTTTTTACCGGAAATGAAGCCATTTTGTCTACTTTCTGGAAAGGTAAGGCATGCGGTGTGGTTGGTCTGTGTGTAATCTTTATCATCTGTGTATTAATCTTTATAATATTGAAAAAAATTTGGCCAGTGTAAGTTGTTTTTGTCTGTTTGAATGTTTAGTGGTTGTATTTTGTGATTAATTGTATAAAGGCAGCGTTTTGTTACAGTGCTAAATTAATCTTTATTCACCTGTCAGCATTTTGACTAGAACAAGAAATAAGTTATGTTTGAAACATGTTTGGTGTTGTGATTGTTCTTATTAGTTTAAAAGTTAAATTAGTTGAAATTAAAATTTTGATTCCTCTTATCGATTCCTTTGTGGGCATTTCAATATTACTTTATACAATTCAAGTGCAAGACGACTCGCGACTGTTTTTTGTGCTGTCTGTTGTGTACACATCCACAGCTCGCTTACAGAAAAAGTTATTTTAAATCTTTCAACTCGTGCGCTGTTCTCTATGCACAGTGAAGCGCAATTACAGAAAATGTGATTTTGTAAAATTGATCTGAAACGATTCAAGCGCGGTTGAAGACTCCTGTGCTGTTTTCTATGATGTAGCCTATGCACAGTATGTCAAGTACGTGAGCACGAGACGGCTCGCGCGCTGTCTTCAGTGCTGCAGGCATATTGGGCAAGTCTTAAAGTGACAGGAGCGGCTGTCTGTAACAGTAATCAAAGGACAAAGAGAAAATTCACTCGTTCTTGACTAAATAACTTTTGTATCTGTATTTGTACCTTATTTATAAAAAAGTGTACTGGTATTTTACATTTGAATTACAGCTTTTTATAGCCTACCTGAAAATCTTAACACTGTTTATTTCAATCATATATTTGTTCAATTTCTATATTTGCAATTGTTAATTTTTTATTTGTTCTCTTTTAATTACTGAGTGTTTACTTGTCTTTATTAATGATTGAATGTATATTTAGTTAGGCTAGTTGATTTACTATGGTATTTTTAAACCACAGGCAAAATTTTCCAGTGCAATTGCTCTTTAGCCTGTTGATTTTTGTTCTGATATTCAGCTTCAATTAAGTGTTTTGTAATAAGACTAAAGAGGAGATTTAAAAAAAAAATGTTTTTACGCCATTGGAATTGGTAAGCACATATAAAATTGGCATTGTTAAAATTTAAATGATGGTATAATATACACTGCTGTACATGCTTGGTGTTAAAATGTTAGTGCTTGTAATGATCATAATCAGCCCATAATTCCGAATTAGATCTGTGCATGAGGTTTTAAAGTGTCAGTTCCTTAATATTCTTTCTGTAGTTTGTCATTAAGATAAAGTAAAAAAAAACTTGCTGCTCTTGGCAGTATAACTTAAGTAGTTGAAATAAAAATCAATGTATATTGCATGCACAGATTACAATTCTATTATGACTTTAATTCTATTGTAATATTAACTGATAATGAAAGTAGGGTAATTTTTGTTGTATTTTTTTGTAATTTGCTTGTATTGTGAAAAAAACAAACATTTTAGTCATTGACTCAACTTATTCAGAATACAAAATAAGATTTTTTATACTTCTTACCATTTTAATGCATGTATTTGTAGGGATGTCACGATACTAGAAATCTAGTAGTTAGTACGAACAAAAGTATTCGAGACCACAGAGAAAAAAAATGTGTGTAATACACTGTTCGCTTTGGTTGAGTGGTTATTGACTGAAGACTGTTTCTCAGAGAACTTGCGAGTACATTATAGTTTAAAATCGTTTAAATTTATAAATTGGGATGATGTAAAACGATGTGCCATAAAGTCATGTGGATACTTTGAAGTCAGTTGTGCATTTTGAGAGCATAATATATAAAATATATAATATTTTTCTCAAATGTAATGTTTTTGTTTTAATCAAATTGTGTTTTTTTTTTCCTTTTTCTTTTATGTTGCAGAAGACTGTGAAACCTGATTTTGAGGTAAGATGTTACTTTTTTGATAAAATATAGTAATAACAGTCAATAGTGTATAGTATAAGGAAACATTTGGATAAAGTTGTGAATGTTTAACAAAAATATTATTTGTATGGCTGCAATAATCAACAATGAATGTCATTATTGATTACCAGGGCTGGGTATCAATTCAGATTTTACAATTCGATTCGTAAGCTGTCAATTCGATTCGATTTGGTTTTCGATTTTGATTCTAAATTCGATTTTGATTCCACTCAATGAATAGCCTATATATTTAATACAAATCCTATATTTATAAAAAAATAAAAGTGAACATAAGTTTACAAGTGGTTAATTATTAAAAATAAATTTTATTAAGCAACAAACCTGTATATTAAACTCTTTTTATTTTATGTACACTTGGGTACATTAAAACAGAACACAACTCTGTATTTCAATTGCATACAATGAATGGACAGAATTTTGATGCTAGATGAAAAATTGATGCTGAAAATTGGACAAGTCAGAACAGTCGCATGCCTTGATCAAACAGGTTAACAATCCTTATAAAGCCATTAAAAAAAACTTGCATATATTTATCTGTCTAGGTAGGACATATATAGCCTGGCTCCGCCCTCCTGCGTACTTCCGTTCAATTTCATTTTCCTTCAGTACTACGTCTGGGACTGCTGTATATTCTTGGGTTTCCAGAAACAAATTTTTTGTAGGACCAATCAGCGAATAGAGGGAGTGGCTGAGAACGATGGCGTTGATGTGATCTCACACATGACTAGCGTCGGCCAATAGTGAGCCTACGTGTGACGTACAACACAGACGCGCTGCTCTATCAAGACTCGAGGAACAGAGAGAAGGAAATTAATAGTGGAATAAAGTTGTTATTTTTGTTTGTTTTTGCGCACAAAAAGTATTCTCGTCGCTTTATATACTTTATAAAAGACAGACATCTTATTCTAAACGTAATCCTCTGATCATTCGGACGACCACACGTTAGCGATTGGCTGTGGCAGATCCTGAGTTACTCTGGACAGATCCAATAGTTTTGAACTTTAACAGAGAACCCGCCTACAAGGAAGTAAACGTTTCTCAATGGAGAGAGGCCAGACTCAATGTACAAATGAAATGTACGAGAGTCTGGTAGAACCAGGCTAGGACATATAGGCCTACAGAAATTTAATAAAGTTGTCAAACAGTCTGTGATGCATTCATTATAGACTAATCCTTATTAAAGTTACAAAAGTTATTTAGTCAATAGCTGTGAGTGTTTTTATGTTCACTTTTTTCTTTGATTAACTTTAACGACAGAGATAATTACTGGCTACTGTGTACTGTCCCTTTAAGAGACCAACCGCTGCTGTCAGAGACGCGGATCTCACACGCGCCTCATTCACGTTCACCATAACTGCTCTTATGTTATTAAGATACTCAACAAAAAGACATTTTGGCATAATTCTGTGTGTTATTGTTCGTTCAAACGCGAAAGTGAACTATTCTGGGCTGTCTTGTGCGCACGCATGATATCAGCGCGAGTCTTTCGGTGTGTCACACAGGACATTCACGTCTCATAATTGCGTAGGCTTGACAGCGCGATTGCGATATGATTAATTATGCATCACTAGTTGAGGTTATTTTATGATTAAGATAAAACAAACAAATCTTACAGCATTAATGGAGTTGTAAAATGGAGTTTGCAAGCCTATGAACAGTGGAGGAAAACTAATATTGGCTTTAGGATAATAGATAAATAAATATGGAAAAAAATCGATTCGTGGCCTTTGAGAATCGATTTTGAATTGACCACATTTTGAAAAACGATTAATCGAAAAATAAAAAATTTTGACCAGCCCTATTGATTAGTCATCAGTGCATGTAAAGCTTCATTCAGTTGTCAAATTACAGTTCTGAATAATGCATTTCTGTGGAGAAAATAACAGAGGAAACAGAGTGAGCTTCTGCTCTAAACATGCGTGATCCAAGCTGATCAAAACATGAGGAA